>NC_079164.1:109273562-109396062 GCF_947568905.1 Ostrea edulis
AATTAAATTATCTGCATTTCCATAGTGCATGCTATAGTTTATTCTGCAGATTGCCGATTTTGGAGTCAGTAACGAGTTTACAGGGAGTGACATCACGCTCACAAATACAGCAGGCACACCAGCTTTCATGGCACCTGAAACCCTCAAAGGTATCCTGTTAGCAATTCGTAAATTTTGTACCCACAAATTCTAGGTGATCTTGACTTCAGATTCCAATGAATTTAGTGAAATTTTTATTTTGTATTTTTGCTTTGCAGAGGAAAAAGAGAATTTTAGTGGAAAGGTAAGGGCATTTGTCATTGCAAAGAAAAAAAATATTATCATCAGCTGCTTCATATTTGCCAATGAATATTTTATTGAACATAGATGTCAACAGCAAACTAACAACACAACTTTATGACAAACGAAATGACCTCAGCTTCTCCATCATCAACTTCCCATGTTTGTGTCATTATCACCTGCATATGGTATTCATGTCTCTCAACTGATTCGATTAGTAAGAGAATGTTCTGCATATCATCAATTTTTGAATGGAGGCAGGCTACTGACAAATAAGTTGGTGTTATGGGGGTTTCAAAAGTTTGCAAATTCTATGGTCATTATAATGATCTAATTTGCAAATACAAGGTATCAATGGGTCAAATGCTGTTTGATGTGTTATATACCAATTGTTAGGCTGTTCTTTATATACCTACAGTAACTGATTTTGACTACAGATTACTCCATGTACCTAATCAAGATATAGGACTCATGGTGGGTGTAACAGGTCAGCGAAATGCTTACTCCTCCTAGACACCTGATCCCACCTCTGGTATGTCCAGGGGTTCGTGTTTGCCCTTCTCTTCATTTTGTATTCTTTATGAGATTGATCACTGTTTGTTATCTTCACTTGTTCATTAGCTGTTTGCATAACTGCAATAATGTGTTTTCCAGTACGTTCTCAGAATCACAGGGAAATAAAAAGATGCTGGTATTGATTGATCTCACGATATGTGGATTTTAAACATGTACTTGTAGTTAGGCCTGGTTGTTCGTATTACAGAGGTGAGGTTACAAAAAGCATCTTTAGGATGAATAGTATAGCTTATTGTTGAGGCTGATACTGTTTGTTTTCTGAAGGTTGTGTTGTTCCATGGAGAGATCAGAGCTATATAATTACACCCACTTACTCCTAAATCTAAAAATCAAGTAATGCTTTTGAAAAACAATTCTAGTATTTCTTTGTTACAAAATTCAATGTGCTACTTGTATTAGCGTTTGGGTACCTAATTTCCTTTGTCGTGAGATGACAGTGTATTGGTAAATATGATTGTTGTTTCAATGGAATATAATTATGATGAATGGATGGGAATATGACATGGCAGGTTTCTGACTCTGAATTTTGAATAGATGTATAAAAAATTGATTTGTCGACATTATTCCATCAAAAGCAAAAACCGATAGCAGGGTTAGTCTAGACTATACAGTCAACAGGTGCAGGTATTGGAGAGAGCAATGCTACTGGGAAATAGAATAATGACCCACACTCCAGACAATTTGATCAAAATTCTCGATGACAAGAAATGACAGGTACATAACAAAAGTGGATAGAAAGTGAAGATTTAGCGGCACTTCCCCCACAAGGTTCCAGGAAAGGTAATGTGTAACCAAAAAAACGTAATAAAAAGGCTGTCAGCTTCCAGACACTTCTGTGAGAACCTGATTAGTGCTGCGGCCCTGCAAGTGCTAGATGACCATTTAAAAGCCATTATTTATAAGTGTGGGGTGTTCCTAGAATGCATAATGACAGGCCTCCTGTCTTAATGCATTTTCAAATTGAATTTGCCTGTGGCAGAGAGAGACATTGAGAAATGTCGTGTGTCTTAGATTGTAAGAGGAGCATCAATTATAATCATTGTACAGGGGATTTTCAATAAATTTGAGTTTGTTTCTAACATAGAATTCTCCTGTATGATAATAAGCTCATTCGTATCGGTGAATAACATACCAAGATGGTTTATATGTGTCAGTAAAATTCTTAATGTGAATTAGGCAGGATATATAAAAGAAATGCTGAAGAAAGATTTACATCGATGTCAGTTTGAGAAAGTTTTGGATCCTCTCCTTACAAATTTTTGAAGAATTATAAAAATTATCAGATCATCAAAATACTGCCCGTTGTGTATTTTGTTTGTTATTTTAATGATGTACAATAATTATTGACAGTTACATGTAAATTACATGATTGTACAACTTGTTGAAATTTCTAGTCTGCAAAGGGTGTCTCCAAGACTACTGACTATAAGCTATCATCTATGGTTTGTTTCTCTTTTAGGCAACAGATGTCTGGGCCATTGGTATCACACTGTATTGTTTTGTGATAGGAAGGGTAAGCATGTGATAGCCATTATCTACTCCCATAGATTTTTTAAAGAGAGATCTATCTTATGTCAAAGATTTTTTTTCCCCTGAAAAGATACCTATCCATTAAAACAAAATACTGTTTACAATCCTATTTTTACTGCATTTTAAATTTTGCTCTTTTCACTATTTGTCAAAACATACAATTAAAATAGTATTAAATATAATAGAAAAGTGTGAACCCACCTGTCAGTGTTGGAAAAAATCCCTGAATAAATGGGATAAAATCTTAGGTTGTTTAGTGTAGTTTGAGTTGTCAGGTCTATAGGGCCAATATCATTGAACTTTAGAGCATCTTAATTAATAACTTCAAGTATTTCTCTCACAATGAAACACTGTTGAAGCAGTGACTTTATAAATTTAGAAAAAAAATGTGTTTTTTTTCATACAGTGTCCATTTGAAGATGAGTTTCCATTAAGCCTTCACAAGAAAATTATGAATGACCCTGTAAAGTTTCCTGAAAAGTAAGTATGAAGCAAACTTACTTTAACATATATCTAATAGGGACAAAAGATGTATGTGTAATTCACTAAGCCCTCAGCCATAGCCAAGTCCAATTGTGGCAAATTTAACTTTGACCTTGATATATGACCTTGACCAGTCACACCATTAACTTTCACTTTTATGTTCTATTAAGTGTCTATCTTGTACAATGTGGTGTCATCATTATTCATTGAACACCAAAGAAATTGTTTTCATGGGCAAAATCCCAAACTTTGGTGCCCAGGAAAATTAATGAAAGTACAATTTAAAAAGTTATGTCCAAGGTTAAAGTAGCAGACAGGCAAAGAGATAGAGAACAGACAAAAAAAAACAACTAATTTCATTGATGGTGCTAATTTCCATTCCCTTGTCATTGTAAAGGATAAGGATAGTTCTGTAAATCAATCTGGAAACAATTTTGTCAATTTCTTTTGCAAATTTTTAAGATATTTGTGAATAATATAGGATTAAACATTCTTTTTGAAGAATTTATCGATGTGTAAACTCCGGACATTTTACTCACAAACTGAATAAAAGTGCAAAGCACTTTTATGTTAAGTTTGTGAGTAAAATGTCCGGAGTTTACACATCGATAAATTCTTCAAAAAGAATGTTTGATTCTTATAATTCCAATTCATTCACTTTATTAACAATTGCAAAAATTTGAATAATTTCCCCGCACTATGTTATTTGTTTTCAGGCGTGTATGAATACATCGCGTTTTCGGATTTATTGATGTGTAAACTCTTGTTCAGCTTTATTTTTGTCCAGTCAAAACAATTGTAATAAATAACATTGGAATTATATTAAATTAGAAATATTTGTTTTATTAAACAATCATTATTCTATAAATTCCACTCAAACAATACAAGGAATAATAGGCTGTTACATTCCTTCTCTGAGGAACTGACAATAGAAAGAAATGACCTTTCTTAGGTTCAAGTCTTAAAAATTTAGAGGAATAAATGTGCATCTTTGATCAAGATGTCTATTTCAACAAGACTTCAGAAAATTTTCCCTGATATGCTGGAAGAATATTTTTTTAATATTAGCATAAACCTTAAAGTTTTCATGTCAGTTCAATCAATACCCATATTTTTTAATAAATATTTACAATGTTGTCATTTCTATTTTAATCCATTTCACACCATGCATCAGATGTGCTGACATTTTCCATTTTGAGAGGAAGTTAATGCTTCATTATAAAATCTAAATTAATAGAGATTATCATAATTGGACACAACTGTTTTCATCTCCTTGTAAAATAACAAACTGTGTAAAAAAACAAAAAACAAGATGTGTTCGCGAAACACTGATGTCCCCATATCGCCAAACTCCAAGGTTAAAGGGGCATGGACACGATTCGAGCTGAAAATTTTCAAATTTTATTTGTCCATTTTTAATGTTTAGAATACTTAAATAGGGTATTTTTAATGGTCAGCAAAAAATTTGAATGTCAGTTTTCAAGGTATATGGGAGATACAGAGCTCACAATTCTTTATGTAAACACGGCTCATATATGCCATGTTTTTGTTTACATAGGTTGAATATACTAGTAAATGTTTCATTAAAAGCAGATTTTATTAATTCACAAGTTAATTCCGAACACAATTAAATAGTTTTTAGCGTTTGGCACATCTCATTTTGTTTTAAACATGCTATTTTAAGCCTGCATCTATATGTAAACAAAAACATGGCAAGAGCCTTGTTTACATAACAAAGAAATGCAAGTGCTGTATCTCGCTTGTAACTCGACAACTGATATTCAAATTTTGTTTTACTATTAAAAATACTGTAATTAAGCATTCTAAACCTTAAAAATGGGAGAGGGGGAAATTTGAAATTTCTTTTAGCTCAAATCGTGTCCATGCCCCTTTAAAATCATGAGGTAGAAATAATGGTACGACAAGAAAGGTCTTGTCACAAAAAAATACACCTGTAAAATATAAAAGCAATACCACAAACCATTCAAAGGTTAGGGCCAAGGTTAAAGTTTTCCAAAAGTCTTTCCATCCACAATTTTGTTTTCAAGCAAAATATCTTCTGAATCAACATAGTGTATGGGACTGCAGTGAAAATTTATGCAGTGGCTTACCATCAATGTATAATGATTTCTGATACAGGTGACTCTCGATGGCTCGAACTTCGATCTCTCAAAGTTTTCGATCTCTCGAAGTGAAATCATGGTCCCGATTTTATTCTCTATATAACAAAGCAAATTTAGTATCGATCTCTCAAACGTTTGATCTCTCGAAGTTCTCGTTCTCTCGAAGTGAAGTTGGGTCCCGTAAAACACATTTCATTGTTTTTCACTCTCGATCTCTCGAAGTGGTGGTAGCTTGTAATAATTTCCGCTTGGACCTTACCTGGATTTTGTTGAATGCCGGAGGGGTAATTAGGTGTTTACATAGTTGAAACATCACTGGTGCTTCTTTGTGGAGGTGACACACTTGAGTATATAATTGGCTAATTGGTCAGTTTACACCTTGCACTGGGGTTTTGAGTCCGGATGATTAAAATTATATATAATCCGACTATGAATAAAATCTATAGTTTGTTTTGACGTGACAACGAGAGAGTAAGTTTTATACATAATTGACTGTTAAATTTCTCGAGTTTGTTCTTTGTGTAAAGTTACTCTAAAACATCGTTTTACTCATTCGTTAGAATTTTTGTTTTGGGTAAAGCGACATAACATTGTGCTCAGCTGTTTAGTTTGCAATAGGAAAGCGTCATTGGAACTTGGTTTTGTATGCCTATCTAAGCATGATTAAAGAACAAATAAATACATAAACTTTGAAATGTTTTTATTAATGCAAAATAAGTTTTTTTTTATTTTGATATCAAAGTACCTGACGAATATGAAGGAAAACATGTCAAAACGATATCATATGATCTTGTTGGTATACATTTCCGGTTTCTGTAAAATCTGAACCATACCGGCGGACCTTCAATTTCCGAATTTCAATCTCTCAAACTATCGATTTCTCGAAGATTTATCAAGGTCCCTTCAACTTCGAGTTATTGAGAGTCACCTGTATTTGGGAATCATACTTAAACACAACAGTTACTAATGAACTAATGGCATGTAGTGATTCCTACCCAAGGTCATTTGCACTAGGATAAGACAGAGTATGGGATTTTGGATTGACTAAGATGATCACCTGGGCTTTATACAAAAATCAGCAGATCAGTTGACTCAGATTAATGACTCCATCTTCAAAATCAATGAAAATCCAATACAAGAATAACAAATATTATTAGTTTAGACAGTTTCCATAGCATATCAATTACATTATCTCAAACTTCAATGATTTCTGTAAAATCCACATTTTCCCCAGAATAAACTAGTCTTTGACAGTTTTCACACAGTCTTACTTGTGCTTTTGTTGTATCTCAGGCCTGTTGTGTCAGAGAAGCTGAAAGACCTTATCCTAAAGATGTTGGACAAAATTCCTGATACGAGGATAACCCTACCCGAGATTAAAGTGAGTAAAATACATTCTGAAATGCTGTAAAAGTAGAACCCTATCCGAGATTAAGTTGAGTAAAATACATTCTGAACTGCTGTAAAAGTAGAACCCTACCCACGATTAAGGTGAGTAAAATACATTCTGAAATGCTGTAAAAGTAGAACCCTACCCACGATTAAGGTGAGTAAAATACATTCTGAAATGCTGTAAAAGTAGAACCCTACCCACGATTAAGATGAGTAAAATACATTCTGAAATGCTGTAAAAGTAGAACCCTACCCACGATTAAGGTGAGTAAAATACATTCTGAAATGCTGTAAAAGTAGAACGTTTGATGAGAAGGAAACCCTAACGAAATTGTTGAATAGATTCAATTTGTCAGAGTTTCATCTCGCCAATTTTTCATTTATCAAAGTTGAAGTTCAATAAATACATGTATAATGAGGATCATTGGTGTAGACATATTAATTCTTTAGATAATCAACCCTTTGTAAACATATAGGTTTAATTGATACTACCAACTACTTTTATCTTAGAAGATGTAATCAGATGATGTAATCATTATCAAGCCAGTTTGATCGGCAGGTTTCCTGCCTCATGCAATTTTACATTGTAACCATAGTTTGGGTTCAGCTGAATTCAACCGATGCAACATGACTACCAAAAAGTAAAAATGATGACTTAAGTAAATTTGAATGACCTATTGTGTGACCGTGCTTTAGATATTTGACACAAGTTCATCAATAGGCAAAGACAATATCCCCATTGTACATTCAGAGGTTTATTTTACGTTCGATTTGAAAATTGGAATAAAAATTAAAAAAACCCAAAAAGGAACATTATAATTGCACACTTTACGTATTTGATGACTGTTACAGATATCAAGTAAAGAAAGATTGAAAGAGCAGAGAGAAATTCGTCAAAGTATTCTCTTGCCAAATTTTTCAGATCAGAAAATCGTCAAACTTCCCTCTCATCAATATGACCACTTTTATATGTGATGAAATAAATGATAATACTTTACATTCTAATTACCTTGATACCCAGTGTACGCTAAAATAAACAAATACTGTGCGATACCATGCTGTTGAATAATGAAGCAGAAATTGTTGCAGTATTGTGCGATACCATGCTGCTGAATAATGAAGCAGAAATTGTCGCAGTATCATAACTTGATTACTTTTACAATAGGTAAATTCAAATGCATATGCAATTGTATTTCCTCTTATCTAAACTTTAGTATGCATATGGAAGTGAACCCCTGTTCTTTTGTAGGAACATCCCTGGGTGACAAGGGATGGAAAGGAGGCCCTCCCTACTGAGGAGGAGAACTGTGTCCTTGTGACCTTGACCGATGAGGACATTGACAATGTGGTCAAACATGTTCCAAAGCTGGATACTCTGGTAAGTTTATGCACATTAGTTTCAAGTTGAAGCTAATTTTTGTGTAGATTTCAGCGTGTGATATCAGAATCCTTGATTTTCGATTTTTACGGATTTGATCCCCCTCTCCCTCCAGATGTTGTCTTGAAACAAGAGGCTCATGGGTTGTGACAGTCCCCAGATTACCATATAACAAGATAGCTAAAAATAGAAGTGTTGCTTATTGTCTGAGAACTGGAGGGCATCATTACTGCTAATCATTAAAATATTACTTCATGATTTCTCAGAATAATTAATGTTTAACTTTTGCATGAAGTGACCTACTCCATTCCTGCTGTGATAATATTCAAAATCTTCAAGACATCATATGGCCACCTTCCTAAAAATTTGAGACTGATTTTTTTTTTTACTCAGTGATCCAAACTCACTTCTTGGAAAGACCATTTTAAAAAAGATGTATGGGGGGGGGGGTATTCTGAAGACTACATCCATTCTCAAAACATGATTAATGACTTTAGTACATCAGAAAGGAACTTAAGTTTTGTACAGGTATTCAGATTAGCTTTTAATTCTTCAAGTCAAACTAACCTGAAGTCAAATTTTTATGTATTCATCATGACTCAACTTTCAGTACATCAGAAGAAGTTGGGGGTAATTCTTTGGTGCATGGAAAAGTTTAAATTCATTGCACTCCATGTTTCATTACATATTGACAATTATAAGAACTTTAACTTGCATACTTTAAGAAAATCAAAAGATATATTACACTAGATGAGGAATGAAAATAGATTGTATGGTGCTCTATGACAAGTAGCCTTTCAGCTTCTTTTCAGTAATAAATCATGTTTCTTTATATGAACCTGGATGGACGTAATCTTTTGCCAGACTCCAAAGTTATTTTGCATGTTGGGGACTGTTACGGTTAATTATCCTTATTGTGAAGAGAGTGACATCTCCATCAAGAGAATACAAAACAACTCTTTACAGAATTGAACTATACTTATTCTTTCAGACAATAATTGTATTTCAAAATTTGTTTTTTCAGATTTTGGTGAAGAGCATATTGAAACAAAGGTCATTTAAGAATCCATTCAGGGACAAAGCATATATCAAGGAGGAATTTCAAAAAAGTGGACGTTCTAATTCCGCTCCAGACACATTCCATAGGGTGGTTAGGAGGTATTGCAGTAACTGAACTTCTCTTTAGCGGACGTTCTAATTCCGCTCCAGACACATTCCATAGGGTGGTTAGGGTGTATTGCAGTAACTGAACTTCTCTTTAGTGGACGTTCTAATTCCGCTCCAGACACATTCCATAGGGTGGTTAGGGTGTATTGCAGTAACTGAACTTCTCTTTAGCAGACGTTCTAATTCCGCTCCAGACACATTCCATAGGGTGGTTAGGAGGTATTGCAGTAACTGAACTTCTCTTTAGCGGACGTTCTAATTCCGCTCCAGACACATTCCATAGGGTGGTTAGGGTGTATTGCAGTAACTGAACTTCTCTTTAGCGGACGTTCTAATTCCGCTCCAGACACATTCCATAGGGTGGTTAGGAGGTATTGCAGTAACTGAACTTCTCTTTAGCGGACGTTCTAATTCCGCTCCAGACACATTCCATAGGGTGGTTAGGAGGTATTTCAGTAACTGAACTTCTCTTTAGCGGACGTTCTAATTCCGCTCCAGACACATTCCATAGGGTGGTTAGGAGGTATTGCAGTAACTGAACTTCTCTTTAGCGGACGTTCTAATTCCGCTCCAGACACATTCCATAGGGTGGTTAGGAGGTATTGCAGTAACTGAACTTCTCTTTAGCGGACGTTCTAATTCCGCTCCAGACACATTCCATAGGGTGGTTAGGAGGTATTTCAGTAACTGAACTTCTCTTTAGCGGACGTTCTAATTCCGCTCCAGACACATTCCATAGGGTGGTTAGGAGGTATTTCAGTAACTGAACTTCTATGTAGTGCTGTGGTTTCATCATTACTGAACAAGAATATTACTGGTTAAGCAACACCTCAGAATCAAATAATCAACAAAGTACAATTTCTTCATACCAATGAAAAATGTAATTTTGGCAAAACCAAGAAATTTTATGTCCTTGAAAATGAATCGAACCATAGCTTGTGCTGTTTGCCATTAATGTTTTTGTGTAGTTAATTATGTCTATGAATTTGTCCTGAAGAGACAATACCTCACAGAATTTTGTACGAGACTCATTGTCCAGGATTTATTTTCCCGAGGAGAATCTTACGTAGTTATGTTGTTAACAAGTACATCCCTGAGAATAATGGTGGGATAAAATTTTCCATGAACTGGAACAAAGTTGTCATTAATTTCAATACTAGTAAAATTATACACTGTTTGGTGTCAATTGAATCAAAAATTGATTATTTTAATATGTTAGTATTTTAGATTGTGTTGGTAAAAGCATCATTATTAAAGATCAATGTTCTAGACAACAAAGCAGAACCAAAAAAAAATATTCAATTAATTATTTGACCAAAAATTCAACTCAGTTTTATTTTATTTATTTATTATTCTTTTTTTGCAGGAAAATTTCTGCAGAGGCAAATGTGGATAAGCCTTTGGCAGAACATTTCTAATACCGGTACCAGTGTCAGCCACCTCAAACTCCATATATGCAAACTACAACAAGAGCACCACTTATGCATTCATTATTCAAGATTCCTTTCCCCATTTCAGTGTTAATATCTGCTCAAGAGCCTTGAAAAGTTCGCCTAAGTAATCTTTTGAGTATCCTTAGTGCATTCAAGCAATTTTTACTTTAATATTGTGTTTCTCAGTTTTGATTTGTATTGACGTGTCATAGATGTTGTTTCTCACATGCCATTGGTGCAAACTGAATTTCATGACTAATTTGCAGATATGATGAAGATAATGTTAAGCCAATCATTTTCTTTAGTTGTAGTCTATTTTTAGAATAGATTTTGTTAATACTAAGCTGTACAGAGATTTTTTTCTCTTTGTACTACAGTGTAAATATATGTGTAAATACAATATATTTATTATATAATTTATATTTATGTGATCTTAAAGATGAGAAAATCAAAATAATATATATGTGCATAGATTTATTTATGGCCATATGATTATTATGTATCAGTAACATTTACATATCTGGTAGGTAATATTTTATTCTTTGTTTTTCTTGGAAAAAATACTAGGAGTCTTAATTTTGTGTTTAATTGTATTGAAATATTTGTTTTTTATAACTTGGAATATACATATATTATATATACATGTATATACATTCCCACATATGTATGTGTGTGTATATATGTATATATACATACACAGAGAGATACACATATATGTGGGAATGCTGAAACATACAAAGACTAAGGTCCTAAACCCTACTATTGAAAAGACAGGGACCAAATCTCTTACCTCAAAATAGACTATTGTAGTTATTTTCATTTTAATCATTAAAAAACACTTCAGAATACTACATGTCATCGTATGTGTGTATATTTTGACTGTATGTACATTTACTGTGATTAACAGCTATTTTCTGTGGTTGAAAATTTTTGCGATGTGATCCCTAAAAGTAAAAAATTCCTTTCTCCGTTCCAATTTCTGCTATTGCATTATACTACAAAAAATTATTGATGGGATATGACTACCAAATGTTTAGGAAAAATTATAATTTTAAGAACGAAACTTTCAGACAAGAACTTTTTAAAATTGTATTACAAACAGTTAAAGCAATGTTTTACACTCAAACCACTTAAAGTTCTGTGTAAGAGTAGACTAACCATCATTAAACATCACAGAAGAAGACAATATTAAGTCATCATAATTAAATGCATGACAATACATTGTGCACATGATGGGAACTTGTACCCTTTGAATTATTTTGATCTTGGGGACCAACACTCCAGTAACTGACCGTTTGGCAGAACTTTATGTATCTTAAGATTGGCATGTTGACCATGTTCCCAGCGAATCAGAAATAAAGCTCCACTGTTCCACCACTCTACTACTGTTTGTGAATTGTTTTCAAATAATTTTTATTTCATACCTCAGGAAGCATCAGATCTTAGAAGTGCGGCGTTAGCAGTATTGAAATAAAGGTAAATTCAGGCGTAAAACTACCTTGACTTACAAAATCACTGACTGTCCAACTGCCCTTGGGAATAACTGAATTTAAAACATTTTTACAATTGTAATTTTTGCAGATTTTTCCTATCGGAAGAAAATGGCTGGACTACCACAGAAAATACGTTGTAAATACGATGTGATGAAGGTGTAACAATTTTAGTTTACACTGTAGTTTGTGTTAGAGTTTCTGTATAGTGTAGAAAGAAAATATATTCACCCTATGGGGCTTTCAGTAACATCACCAGTGAACTTAACTGCTCAATGAATATTCATCAATCCACATCATGGTTCCATATTTAGTGCTTTATCTCATGAAAGCTGATCTTTTTTAGTATGCAGATTCCAAAATTGTTTAATTACATAACTTTAAAAAATTTCTTTGAGCCTCTAATGGGACATGTATCAGATATTGTCCTTGGTTACAATGTGATTAAATTCAATTTCTTTAAATACTTTACCTTTAAGCATCATTTACAAATAGAACAATATACATCTAAAAATAATTTTCTAGCTGACAAGTGAAATTGTTCATCCATCGAATATGATAGCATTTTTTCTTCCTGGATTTTTTTGGTACTCGATATATATTGAACCAGATGACACCATAAATTGAATCGTAGAAGACAGCTTATTTAAAAAAAAAACTGCACCACTATGGAAAGAAATTGAAAGCTTTAGGGAAAAAGATATAAAAACTGAATTAAGCTACAGTAAATAATGTCTGTGTATAATTACAAGTATGTGATTTAGTTCATAAATTTTAGTTTTGTTAGTCTTGTATTTATTAATAACATTTATGGTCATATCATAACTAGCAAGTCTTTTTATAGCTCCAAAGATTGCACTATATACTAGGAATATATGCATATTTTATGAATCACTGCATGCGACTCAATTTATAATGTACTTTACAAAATTTACACTGTAGATGTTGGTCATTTGTACAGAGAGTTTCTGTATTTTAAAGTAATTTTCACCTCGTTTTGTAAATTAAGCAAAATACAATATGACATAAAATGAAATAAACATTAATGGACACCAGGATGCTTTTATGTACAGGTATTATTGCTGCTACTATTAAAACAGCTACCTATAGCTACATAGGACCCCGTACAGCCCTGTTATTTGATAATCACTTTGTGATTGCCCATGTACACTTTCAGTTAACATTTAAGGATGGATTCTTGTCATCATTCAGACATTAATATGTGCCATAAGCGAGTGTATTTTCTTCAGTTAAGTAAGTAAGTAATTTTTATTTAAAGTCGGAACTATATACAGGTAAACAATAAACATGAGCTAAGAGCTCTTTAACCGACTATATAGCATTAAAAAAAACCACAAAGCACTAATGATATATAATTGCATGCATAGACATAAAAACAGAAATTTGAAATATAACAGGACGCATACATGTATACAGACATCACAAGTCATGCATATATATACACAGGGACTAGCTATATTAAGATGCGCATGCAGCACTGAAAACAGTTTGCAACACAAACATAAAAATATGGATATATACATAGAATAAATAAATATGCATACCTAAGAGTTCAGAACTGTGTGGGTCATGAAACCACATTACTCTTTCTTTTACTTAGTTTGTACATTGAATGCTAAAATGGGGGTCTGGGGTACTTGAATTACAAGTATATAGGGAACTAAAGCAAGAAAAGATTTTCAAAACCATGGGCCTATATGGGAAGAAGTCATTACTAATAAAAGTTACAGGATCGATATAGTATTTGTAAGATATCATGAACTTGCTACCTCTCTTGAGAGTCATTTTAAATGCCCTATTCATATTAAGTTTTTCCTAAGGGAAAAAAGAAATGAAAATCAATTTCCCCTCTTTGTTGTTTGATTTGATACCCCTACTGTATTTTGTCATTATGTATCATATTGCACCTTAATGAAATCACAAGTAAATACAATTTATATATTTCTAGGTTCTTCGATTGGAAAAGAGAGTGACCTTGAAATGACGTTGACGGACACTTTTCTGTACATTAAAAAAACCCAGTAGATATTTAGTTCTTGCAGAAAAAATATCGCATCTCAATGCATCCAATATAAGAAGAATCCATCCTTAAGAAATAACCACTTTAAAAACTTTACTGGGATATGAAGTGGGGTGGTCACATGATCATATGCTGTGAAGCTGAGGGCTTCTCCTTGCATTATATCATGTATTGCACTACATCATATTCCTGGCAGTAACATCTTAAAATGGTTGAGATAAACAGGCAGTTATAGAATATGACAACACCAACAGTACACCACAAAGATCGACCCAGTGACCCCAAAACAAAGGGAAACCTCCTCAAGTTTTCAAATCCTGTGATATTATTGAATATGATGTCATGTCCCAAGGATTTCCATCATCATCATGTTTGTACTTTTGAGATGGATCGTTGGGACAGAGTAAAGAGGGGCTCAGTTTGAATGAGTTGAGGAATGGGATGTAGAGTCGTGTAGCTAATGTTTGTATATTTGAGATGGATGGTTGGGGCTCAGTTAAAGTTTGAATGAGTTGAGGAATGGGATGTAGAGTCGTGTAGCTAATGTTTGTATTTTTGAGATGGATGGTTGGGGCTCAGTTAAAGTTTGAATGAGTTGAGGAATGGGATGTAGAGTCGTGTAGCTAATGTTTGTATTTTTGAGATGGATGGTTGGGGCTCAGTTAAAGTTTGAATGAGTTGAGGAATGGGATGTAGAGTCGTGTAGCTAATGTTTGTATATTTGAGATGGATGGTTGGGGCTCAGTTAAAGTTTGAATGAGTTGAGGAATGGGATGTAGAGTCGTGTGGCTGATGGTGATGCTGTGTCTATACATTGTATTACTTTTTTAACAACTTCGTCTTCCTTTCTGAGCTATTGATTTATTCTGGTTACACCCTTTACGATCAATATGAATGCTTCGAACTGGTGACTAATGTTATGACCTTTGACCCCCCCCCCCCCCCCCAAAAACTTAATTGGAATTTGGACTTTGTTTTGGTATGTTTACATAACACAAGAGTACCTTTTAAAAATGCATACATAGGGTATTAATTTTTGACATTGCATGTATCATATTATGTCAGAGCTGGTCTCTGTTACAGCTTTGGTGTAAAATTTCATATTTTTGTAATTATTGTAATTTACAATGCACTTAGGGTATTGAATATATGTTTTATTGTTCCCATTATTGTGAATATTTCTAAAAATTACTTTGATGCATTGATTGTCGAATTTCAAATGAATATTAAATTATGACAAAGACTCGCAAGGATTTTGTGTTAAATTATCATACTAGTGCAAGACAAACCAGCAGTGATAGGTTTAGCATGGTAGGAGGAGAATTAAGCAGTGAAATATTCTTTTACAAGGTCTTGTTAGTATTGATGAACCTAGTCCAAGGATACAACACAATGTGCGAGTCATTTAGCCATATTAAGTACTCGCATAAAGTAAAGAATCTACAATATATGGCCAAGTCCATTTTGTCACAAGATCATATTATAAATCATTATTTCACTATCTATACTATTGGAATGCATGTTCAAGAAAATTCTTAAAGGGAGGAAACTCTTCTTGCTGATCAAATGCCATCAGAACACCAACAATGCATATCTCTGCCAACAGCATCATCTGATATGGTGGACATTTGTAAATGTAGAGCCTCATCACAAACAAATTGAGACTGAAAAGCAATTTAGTTTCAAGTAAAACTGTTACTTGCAAAATTTATTGAAGCATAATAATTCTTTCCTAGAAATAAACATAGCATTGAAACTGGGACCTCCTCCCCTACAGCATCTTAGCTAATGGAAAATGTTGAAAGTTTACAGACAGATGCTGGACAAAATGCAATCGGAAAAACTCACTGGAAATTTCAGCTAAGGTGAGCTAAAAATTATAACATTGACATACATTAAAACGATATAATGTGATTCAAACCTGCGCATCTGTCCCAACATCAAATTCATACTGAAATTTGTCCAGATTAACTTGAAGACAAACACTCTGGTAAACACAAAATCCTGGTGGAAGCAAAAATCGATGCTTGTTTAATGTTATTTTAATTTTAACATCACAATATCTATTACACATACTTCCCCTGATAAAAAAAAAGATAATTGCCAATAATCTAATGATAAATGAATTCATTGCATGTCAATTGTTACATCTTTGATTGAATATCAATACTGAGGTTTTATTGCAGTCTTCAGTTATCAATAAATCCCTGGCTTTCCTGTGGTTTGGTAAAGTCTACCCTGTCCCGGTACTTGATGTGATAATGATGACCCCTTCTCAGCAGCGGTTCCTGCGGGTCTGTCTTGGAGTGATCATCATACACAGTAGAAATTAGAACCTCCCTCTCAGCTCTTTGAGGTCTTCCTTTTGGCCTGACCAGCTTTTCACCCCTGTATCTAAAAAGGACATTCAAAACTATATTAAAACAGAGGTAATCTCTTCAACTTATGTGAAAGGAAAGAAATTCAATAATACCCCTTACTACATGAAAAACTAGCCATACCCAAATCTCAATAGTTAATATAGTAGATGTAAAATATACTGCAGCAAAGATTACAACTCTGTAGATTTTATTAATAAATTAAGTAGGATACCCGAATCCTTTTCTCTCTCTAGGATTTTGCCCATCATTCTCCAAGGCCTCGGCAATCCCTTTGACTGAAGATCCTAATCCCTCCCCTTCTTGCCAGCCCTGCTTTTCTAGGATCTTCCTTCCCACTCCTTTGGTATGAGATTCAAACTTTCCTATTTTGTGATCTTCCTTGGGAGCTTTAAGCTTTTTACCAATGCCCAATGTGAACCTGTCTGTAGCCTCTTCCCCATCCCGCCGCCGTTTTTCTTGTCTCATGGTCACATGATCTCGGGCATCCTTGTCTCCTGCTCCTTCCTCATAATACACACTCATGTCTACGTCCCAGTCATCTGTTGTTTGTTCATCAAAGTCTGAAAATGTCAGATAACATTTGTAACAGTCCTATGATATGTGTTACAGATATATACTCTTATTACATTTAATTCTGTCTGAAAGAGCACAAATCAATGGGACAAACAATTCTGATTCATTACAAACATATTTCAATATGTCCAATAACTTCAAAATATGTTTTAAAACTACAGGGAATGAAAATCACTTTGCTGTGAATGTGAATTCATTATAAGCGTGTTCACGTTAACCATGTTTTACTGTACATAAATTCTCCCTTCTAACGACACCAAGGGTAACCTGGCCAGAAGTTGTAGCTTGCTTCCACAATTTTACGTCACTAGAAGGGATACAAACTAATTCCTACAGAAGCCATTAACTTATAGTGTTCTGATTAATGGAACGCTGAATCCTAGATTGAGACTGCATATCAATTGTGTGTTTATAGTGGGTAAACAGGTAATATATAACATTAAGGTGGCTATGCTGGAAATAGAATCAGTGAACTAAGATTAACCCATACAAACAACTGAGCCACATTTCACATACTACAGAAAAGAATTACTTATCATATCATAGGATGCTTGTATCTGGGTAGAAATACATCAAATTAAAAGCAGGGCGAATTTGTCTCAAACTATTCTTTATTTTCACCTTTTGTGATTCGTACATTTTAGTTTTCTTTTAACCGCTTAACACATTTAAACCTTTCCATTCCTTGGTTATCCCCCCTACCTCCTTCTTGCTCCTGCCAGTACTGGGCATCTGTGTAGAACACCAGTCCACTCCCTCCCTTCTCCCACTTCAGTTCTATCTCCTCCTCAAACAAGCGATCTTTGTTTCTCTCTTGGTTTGTTGGGTCATCTGTAAGTGCCTCATGCCTCTCCCACTCCTCACAACTGTCCTCATCCTACAAATACATTTATATCTACAACTGTCCTCATCCTACAAATACATTTATATCTACAACTGTCCTCACCCTACAAATACATATCTACAACTGTCCTCACCCTATAAATACATATCTACAACTGTCCTCATCCTATAAATACATATCTACAACTGTCCTCATCCTATAAATACATATCTACAACTGTCCTCACCCTATAAATACTTATCTACAACTGTCCTCATCCTATAAATACATATCTACAACTGTCCTCATCCTATAAATACATATCTACAACTGTCCTCATCCTATAAATACATATCTACAACTGTCCTCACCCTATAAATACATATCTACAACTGTCCTCATCCTATAAATACATATCTACAACTGTTCTCATCCTATAAATACATATCTACAACTGTCCTCATCCTATAAATACATATCTACAACTGTCCTCATCCTATAAATACATATCTACAACTGTCCTCATCCTATAAATACATATCTACAACTGTCCTCATCCTACAAATACATTTATATCTACAACTGTCCTCATCCTACAAATACATTTATATCTACAACTGTCCTCACCCTACAAATACATATCTACAACTGTCCTCACCCTATAAATACATATCTACAACTGTCCTCATCCTATAAATACATATCTACAACTGTCCTCATCCTATAAATACATATCTACAACTGTCCTCACCCTATAAATACTTATCTACAACTGTCCTCACCCTATAAATACATATCTACAACTGTTCTCATCCTATAAATACATATCTACAACTGTCCTCATCCTATAAATACATATCTACAACTGTCCTCACCCTATAAATACATATCTACAACTGTCCTCACCCTATAAATACATATCTACAACTGTCCTCATCCTATAAATACATATCTACAACTGTCCTCACCCTACAAATACATATCTACAACTGTCCTCACCCTATAAATACATATCTACAACTGTCCTCATCCTATAAATACATATCTACAACTGTTCTCATCCTATAAATACACATATCTACAACTGTCCTCATCCTATAAATACATATCTACAACTGTCCTCATCCTATAAATACTTATCTACAACTGTCCTCATCCTATAAATACATATCTACAACTGTCCTCATCCTATAAATACATATCTACAACTGTCCTCATCCTATAAATACATGTCTACAACTGTCCTCATCCTATAAATACATATCTACAACTGTCCTCACCCTACAAATACATATCTACAACTGTCCTCATCCTATAAATACATATCTACAACTGTCCTCATCCTATAAATACAGATCTACAACTGTCCTCATCCTATAAATACATTTATATCTACAACTGTCCTCATCCTATAAATACATTTATATCTACAACTGTCCTCATCCTATAAATACATTTCTATAACTGTCCTCATCCTATAAATACATTTATATCTACAACTGTCCTCATCCTACAAATACATTTATATCTACAACTGTCCTCACCCTACAAATACATATCTACAACTGTCCTCACCCTATAAATACATATCTACAACTGTCCTCATCCTATAAATACATATCTACAACTGTCCTCATCCTATAAATACATATCTACAACTGTCCTCACCCTATAAATACATATCTACAACTGTTCTCATCCTATAAATACATATCTACAACTGTCCTCATCCTATAAATACATATCTACAACTGTCCTCACCCTATAAATACATATCTACAACTGTCCTCACCCTATAAATACATATCTACAACTGTCCTCATCCTATAAATACATATCTACAACTGTCCTCACCCTACAAATACATATCTACAACTGTCCTCACCCTATAAATACATATCTACAACTGTCCTCATCCTATAAATACATATCTACAACTGTTCTCATCCTATAAATACACATATCTACAACTGTCCTCATCCTATAAATACATATCTACAACTGTCCTCACCCTATAAATACTTATCTACAACTGTCCTCATCCTATAAATACATATCTACAACTGTCCTCATCCTATAAATACATATCTACAACTGTCCTCATCCTATAAATACATATCTACAACTGTCCTCATCCTATAAATACATATCTACAACTGTCCTCATCCTATAAATACATATCTACAACTGTCCTCACCCTACAAATACATATCTACAACTGTCCTCATCCTATAAATACATATCTACAACTGTCCTCATCCTATAAATACAGATCTACAACTGTCCTCATCCTATAAATACATTTATATCTACAACTGTCCTCATCCTATAAATACATTTATATCTACAACTGTCCTCATCCTATAAATACATTTCTATAACTGTCCTCATCCTATAAATACATTTATATCTACAACTGTCCTCATCCTATAAATACATTTCTACAAATGTCCTCATCCTATAAATACATAATATCTACAACTGTCTTCATCCTATAAATACATATCTACAACTGTACTTATCCAATAAATACATATCTACAACTGCCATCATCAAATACATTTATATCTACAACTGTTGTCATCCTACAAATACATTTTTTCTAGTTCACCTGAGCTAAAAGCTCAAGTGAGCTTTTCTGATCGCCTGTTGTCCATCGTCTGTCTGTCTGTCTGTATACTTTGAACATTTTTTACTTCTTCTGCAGAACCACTGGGCCAATTTCAACCAAACTGATTCTCTGTATATTTGTATGTAAAACTTATCCCTTATTGTGGCCCCATCCTGCCCTTGGGGGACATGATATGAACAATCTTGAATCTACTTTATACCAGGAAGCTTTCAGGTAAATCTCCACTCTTATGGCCCAGTGGTTCTTGAGAAGAAGACTTTTAAAGATTTTCAATCCCCTATCTCTTAAATCTCCACTATGTCAGGAAGCTTTCATGTAAATTTCAGCTTTTCTGGCCCTGTGGTTTTTGAGTAGATTCTTAAATAACCCCACCCTATTTTTGTGATAATCTTCCCTTTGAAGGGGGAATGACACTTCATTTGAACAAACTTAAATCCCCTTCACCCAACGGTGATCTGTATGAAGTTTGGTAGAAATTGGCCCATTAGTTCTGGAGAATATGATTTTCCTATAGATCAGCATGTAAAACTTTGACCCCCCTATTGTGGCCCCACCCTACCCCAGGGGCCATGATTTGAACAAACTTGAACCTACTTTATACAAGGAAGCTTTCAGATTAATCTCTATTCTTATGGACCAGTGGTTCTTGAAAGGAATTAAGACTTTTAAAGATTTTCCCTATATATTAACATGTAAAAATTTGATCCCCTGTTGTGGACTCTACCTACCCCTGTGGGTCAAGATTTTACCAACCTTGAATCTCCACTATGTCAAAAAGCTTTCATGTAAATTTCAGCTTTTCTGACCCCGTGGTTCTTGAGAAGAAGAATTTTAAATGACCCCCACTCTATTTTTGCATTTTTGTGATGATCTTCCCTTTGAAGGGGGAATGGTTCTTCATTTGAACAAAATTGAATCCCCTTCACCAAAGGATGATTTGTACCATGTTTGGTTGAAATTGACCCAGTGGTTCTGGAGAAGTCGAAAGTATGAAAAGTTTACAGACAGACAGACAGGTGACGGACAATGGGTGATCAGAAAAGCTCACTTGAGCTTTCATCTCAGGTGAGCTAAAAAAACAATAACCCAGCACTTATCAGGCTAGGATAAAACATAATCAATGGATGGGATGTATATTGAGCAGTGTTTCTGTGTGTCTGTCTGTTCATCCATCTGAACCTTGTGGAAAAGAAAACAAGAGTACTAATAAGGCTGTAATAATCAATTTACATTCCCCATAATGAAAGGCAAAAACCTGTAATTTCTCAAGGTCAAGGTCATACTTTTAAAGGTGATTATGATGGGGGAAACAGTACTAATAAGCCTAGGATCATTAAACTTGGGGTATATGTTACCCATGGGGTTTGAGCCAAGTATATTTTGAAAAGTAATAATTTTGCTTCTCAGGTTAAACTTTTTAAAGTGAAATCTTTCTTTCAATTTGATATCAAACTAATAAAGCCATCTTAGAAATAACATTTCATGAATATTTTCAAATATTAGAAAAAGTTCTGAAAGAACACTAATCAGGGCATTTTTCAAACAATGAATGGTTTATTGTAATGTTGTTATTTATCTTCGATTACTAACTG
Organism: Ostrea edulis; assembly: GCF_947568905.1. Taxonomy (NCBI): domain Eukaryota; kingdom Metazoa; phylum Mollusca; class Bivalvia; order Ostreida; family Ostreidae; genus Ostrea; species Ostrea edulis. The sequence continues at coordinate 109,295,456 of NC_079164.1, forward strand.
TTTTTCTAAATATATTGGATGGGTGCATGTTTTGCAGAGTGAGCATTGCTTGTTTGAAAGAAGATATCATGGAAATTTGAGAAAAAAAAGACTGGATTGCTTCCTTATTTAAACATCATATTTCATATGATCACCAAACCAAAGATCCACTTTGTCCTTACATGTTCCGAGTCACTGCCTTCCTTATGTATCATATTCTCCTCAATGTTCATCTCCATTCTTCTCTGGGTCTCCGGGTCTTTCCTGGTAACTCTACTGTATATCATTGGTTTCTGTTGGTCTGGACTATCAGTCTTATCTTCATAGTCCTCCTCACTCACAAGTCTATGCCCACTACCAGATAACACATTCTCTACAGCAGGTTCTGCATCCTGCACTTCCTCTATTTCACCACCATAATCAAAAGAAACATTTCCGTATCTGTTTTTTACTCTAGTCTTAGGGAACTTAAGTCCTAATTTTTTAATCACAACAGGCGGAAGTTTACATTGACGAATAGCATCCATGAAAACAGCTGTTGGTGTTCCTACATTACCGTTTGGCATTGCTGCAGGGGGATGTAACTCTGGAAGTCCCATTAAATCTTCTTCTGTGAATGCTTCTCTGTCATGTGGAACTTCTTTCAAATCCCCTCTCGTCTTGTACTTTGAAGACAATTCTGTTTGAAGATATTCAAGGATTACATCAATTTGCCCCTTATTACTAGCAACATTAAATTAAAAAGACTTTACCTTAGTATTTATTTGGTTTTGCATTGTGTTGGAAACCAATGGCATCGCCATGAAAGGCATGCAAGTATGAACAGTCTTAGACAAATGTTGACAAATCTGTGAAAACGCATTTGTTAACATTTGAGCTATGTAATTGTGATCTTTTGACTCAGGGTATGTTTTTGAAAATGATGCGGTTATGAGAAAAGCATACCTTTTTAACATTAAAAGTTTACAAACAAAAATGCTTTCACATTTCAGAGGAGTTACGAGATTGATCACTGTTATCTTCACCTTTCATTTCAGAGTAAAAACATATTAAATGTCAGTCAATGCGACAGGTCTTCCAATTTCACTGCAATGTCTGCATTATACTCCAGCTAGCTAAATTAACGTAGTTCCACCCTCCTGTGACATCAAAATATTTTGCAAAGTCAATGATTTAATAAGATTTATGCATGACAGGAACATAAATTTTGTTGGAGTCTTTTTGAATAGTTATTGTAAAAAATATTGTTAACCATAAAATATTTCAAAAGTCTAAGTCATGTAATGAGAAATCAATTCTATGTTTCAAAATATTAAATCCAAGGGCAATAACTCTGTTTCCATTAAATCATTTATCAATTCCATTCTGCAATAAATTTCCTTTATTTTTCACAAACATTTTATATATTTTTCAAGAATTGTTATCAATACTATTATATTATTATAACCAGTTTTTGTGAAATTTTGATAATGCTTTAAAGGAAAATTGCAATTTTCTGACATTGATAACAGCTATATGTGTGCTAATTGATAAAGAATTTATTAATACCACAACATACTTATTTTATTAATTTTTATTTGTTACTAAGATATATTATTAGAAGAATCAACACACAACTATAAGATTGAACCTATAATTCTAGAGCGATGGAATCACCTTCAGGTTCCTGAGTAATATTTTTCTTCTACGTAATCATCAGACATGAATGTATAAATGTTTGGGGTTTTTTATCATTACTCATATGCTATTCCTTATATCTTGTTCTTTTCCATTTTTATTTCTAATACATTTTAATACTGAAGAATGTGTCATTAGAAGCATAGGGATATTAACCAAGGCTTTTAATTGTACACTGATTATGTCTACTCATGGGTATACATGTACAATTTTCAACCTTAGGCTTCTTGATAGATAAGTATTTTCAGGTGTGGTTGTAGAAGAAAGTAGTATACATGTATATATATGAAAATGAAATCCACCTTTAGTTCCCTGGAATTCTAAGCAGTAATTACATAAAATCAGTTATGGCATACATGAAAAAAAGGCCATTTTGAAAACAATTCACAGTTTCAAAATTATGATCTTTTGAATCATATGAGTCACAAAACATTGCTGGGTGTTACAGGGTGTATGTTTGCTCCAGAATGAGAACTATCTAAAGCTTTGCCTTTCATTTTTAGGGGTTTCTGTAAAAAGGTATGTTTTGCCAGAAAACAAATCTGATATACCTCAAGACAGGTTGTGCATGATAATTCACTAAAAATTAGGAGAGGAGATATTTGATACAATTTTAACATTGTGGCTTGTAAAAATTATTTAATAGACCAAGTGTACAGTCTTCAACTTTTGGACTGTACCTAATACTTGCTGTTGGATCTAAGATCTAGTTTAGTGTATCCACAGAAACCGGTAATTTCGTCTGTAATAATAATAGTAAGGGTCTATACCATAGCAACTGCTTAATAAAGTTTTATTAGAGGGTGGTAAGGCATAGACCCCCTACTTTTATTCTTACAGACAAAATTAACGGTTCCTGTGGTGAATCTGCCAATAAAGTTCAAACTCATTACGGCGACATTCAATATAATCGCGTTTTAGCGAGAATATCTCGCTATAGGGGAAGTGTTCCCAACCTGTTGTAAAGACTGAAGTACCTACCCTCCAATTGTTGTATTCGAACTTTTGAAACGTGACAGATTTTGGGAACTGATTCTCCATTGCTGTCTAACCAGTGTTTTCTATGATACATCTTATAAAATTCCTCAAATCTGTCTCTAAAAACTTTAACAACACAACAACATGTGTTAGTGTTTGTATTCGCAGCAGGAACTGGGTCGTTTGCTTGACGTTTTTTTAACTGGACCTCAGGTCGATGTCTAAAGTGGAAACATTTAAATCCATTGGTCTCTATGAACTGAGAAAAGAAATTTCTTAAATCTGATGAATGATAATCACGCGGAATATTGTTTACGATAACAAAAACTGTAGCCTTTTCAAGGCTCATATTTATAGTCATGTCCAGTGACTTTTTGTTTCACTTTATATTAACTTCCGGTGTAAACAGATATCAATCGGAACCTCTCGAGTGTGTGTGAGACATACGAGGAATTCCGATTCCATAGGTAATGGTACGTTTCGCCCCAAAAGACGTTTCGCCCTAGGATGGTTTGCGCCAATTTTGGGTGCGAATATTGTCACGGGCATTTCAGTGTATTGCAGTATATACATTTTTCCTGCCATGTTTGCAACCTTCTTTTTTCATTTAACATTTCTTATCCTATAGTCAAAAATGTTCACCTGTCATTTGCTGGTATAGTGAGTTGATCAGTGGGAGTGTACCAGACTGTTGGTCTTGTACTCCCAGCAACCAAGACAGCTTACAAGTGTTTAACATGACGAAGAAAAAAGAAAATGTGTACAATGATATGAGATGTAATACTTGTAGTATCACATTCCACTGTTCAAATTCATCTTACTGAATACAGTATGCAAGTATAATACACATGTACGTACAGGATTTAGTTGTTCTGAGTGTTTTATGTCTAAAGCAGGGAGGTTAAAATAATTATATGAATGAGAATAACTGTACTATATGAATTTTGTTTTTAAGAAAACATTTGTTGGCTCGATTACAATTGTATATGTAAATATATGCAATTATACAATCTTACTTCTATGACTAACCTGTAAATCGCCTATAATTTGTATTAATTGTTATATTTATTTCACGGTGTCATGAAAGGGATACACTGGTACACTGGTGAAAATACAAGATTTATTATTGATCCATTTCGATCTATTTGTGGTTGTGTTAGAAAGTGCGCATGGGAAAATGAGAAATAATTTCTTATTGTTTCGTTAGAATAATTCCTTATCGATAACATGCATAAAAGTTCTTAATAAACGAATTTTAAAAAAGCTTTACTGTAATCATTACGTTTCATTATTATTTCGGCATTATTAGACAAATATTATGAATAATTTACGATTTTACAGCAAGCAGGCGCGTAGCCAGAAAGAAAATGAAGTGTACGCAAAGAACGTCAATGGGTCTGGTGACCGTCTTGAGGTTCTGGAAGCTCCTGAATGAAATCAATGTTTGTTTTTGTTTGTTTTTTATTGTTTTGTTTTTTTTTTCTTTCCTTTTTTTAGTACATAGCTGATAATTTGAAATTGAAAAAGGACGAAATTTGATTAAATGGGCATTATAATGTTGATTAAATTATAGATCAGAACTATATAACGCAAAGTTATTAAAAGGCACAAATATTTTAACGACAGATAGATCTCTCTCTCTCTCTCTCTCTCTCTCTCTCTCTCTGTGTGTGTGTGTGTGTGTGTGTGTGTGTGTGTGTGTGTGTGTGTGTGTGTGTGTGTGTGTGTGTGTCTAAAAATGATGTGTACGCAATTGCGTACTTGCGTATAGGCAGCTACGCGCCTGACAAGTACTCCCCGGAATGGCAGAGTATAAAATATAGAAGCAACTCATCACGGGTTTCCACAAATTAATTAAATAAATGAATCGACAAGAACAATTTATTTTGGTTTGAATAAACCACAACTGCAAATATACATGTATGGAACGCCGTTACTGTCTTATATTGTAAATCAGCCTTACATTATGTCGATATATCTACTTGTATATTTCGCCATCATCACGTGACAGACATGCGCAGTATAGTCAGTCCAGCAAATGATATCGCCGTCATCACGTGACAGACATGCAAATCGTCATCATCACATGACAGACAAGCACAGTATGGCCAGTCCAGCAAATGCTATCGCCGTCATCACGTGACAGACATGCACAGTATAGCCAGCCCAGCAAATCGTCATCATCACGTGACAGACAAGCACAGTATGGCCAGTCCAGCAAATAATATTGCCATCAGCATGTGACATACGGTTCTGTCGTTGCATTTTATTTATAAACTATTAGACATTTCTGAAGCATGTTTGGTTTCTGCAATCTATTGAAACTCAAAATCTAATAATACCACAGGCACCTGAAGTATGGATATTACCCCCCCCCCCCTTTTTTTGATAATTTTTTTTTTGGCGGTAATAATTTCTCTGAATGTGTGAATCCCTGTCTATCTCATCCCTCTTTCGATTAAAAAAAAGTTGTTTTACGCTTTTTGTAAGCTTTAGGGATTGGCTTTCTACCGGTGTATTTTATTGTATACATTTTATTACTGCGCGCAATAATTGAATTGATGTGCACATTAATGAGAGCAATATAATTGATATCTTGCGTACATGAAATTAACTGATGATTGATGATATCTTCAAATGATTAAACTGAGATGTGATTTGATTTGAATATATTATATTGCATTTATATAATATACAACAGGTTTGAACACAAGGTCTTATACAACTTACTAGGCTCTCACCTAAGATCAATTGATAACGATTGTCGTAAAACATATGTATAGACAAAATAAATACATGTACGTAGAGCATAAAATAAATTATTATCACGAGAATCTGCATGAATTCAATATAGATTTGTGAACAGCTTTAAAAAATTGCTGTTAATTTCATACCCCAAATTGTCGCTACCCCAGAGTAAAATCCGTGTATCAATGATAGATAACTCTTGTATTTGAAAGAGTTCGTTAAGCAATATAAGTTAAAGTAACATTTCTTACCACTGAAAATCTTTTACACAAAAAAAAACAAAAACTTATATGCATCTTCTCTCATACCACAAACACAATTCGGAGAATCTACAATGTTTCTTCTGTGTAGATAATAGCTAAGCAAACAGCTATGTTTTAATTTAGTCATCGTCGCAAACCACGGGTTATTGTTTCATTCTATTTCACAAACCTATTTGTGAAATAGAATGAAACAATAACCCGTGCCTATTTGTGAAATAGAATGAAACAATAACCCGTGGTTTGCGACGATGTAATTTAGTATGAATTATATTAACTATTCCTTTGCCAAGAAGAAAATGTTTAGGCACCTCTGAAATATTGATATTATTAGAAATGTTTCAGCGGAACTGACAGATAGATGTTGCTTTCATTCCATTTGCGAATGGCATCTGGCAAAAAAAAAGAAAAGATTTATTAGATATTTCTTGCTTATAGTTTTAGGAGGTATATAGTCATATTGATTTATTATATGTTTCTATTTATAGTTTTAGGAGGTCTATAGTCATATTGATTTATTATATGTTTCTATTTATAGTTTTAGGAGGTATATAGTCATATTGATTTATTATATGTTTCTATTTATAGTTTTAGGAGGTATATAGTAATATTCGTAACGAGTATTGTAGTGCGATGTATCCATTCGAATATAGTCAATGATATCGCCTAGATATTATAATATAATGATAAAGCCTTTATTTATCCAGGATTACATATTTAGTGATAACGCTAGTTTTCAATATGGTCCTGCATATAACATACATACAGATATTAGTAAAATAAACACATATTAAAAGAAGTAGAATACATATAAACTTAAGAAATAATTATGAATGTAAGATAAATAGAAACAAAATGAAGCTTAAAAAGTATGGTGATAATCTCTAAGATAATTGCTCTTAAAACACGCAACACTTGTTGAGTTTCTTATATTTTGACTCAAGGCATTCCACACTGTGCTCCCTGAAATGCTGAAAGGTCTTCTATAATATTCTGTTTTTGCCCTGGGTATATACAATATATTTGAATAAGAATTTCTAGTTTGCCTCTGACTGACTTCTGATACATATTTAAAAATATTTAAATAATCTGGCATTGAACCATGTAAAACTTTATACACTAAAATGACTTTTCTATAGACAAAGTAATCTGATAGAGGCAACCAGTTAAGTTCTGTAAACATGACATTAGATGGTGTTTCAAAATTTCTGATGTTAAGAATTACCATTGCAGCTCGTTTTTTGCAATATAAAAAGCTTATTCACATTTTCAGCATTTCTTGGATTGCTCCATATAGTACAACAATATGTAAAATGTGGAAAAATCATAGTATTAAAAATCTTCAGCAGCGCATCGTTTGACATAAAATATCGTATTCTTCTTAAAATGCCAATTCTCTTGGAAATCTTGTTCATAAGTGATTCTATATGACTTTTCCAGGACAAAGTTTCATCAATAATAATACCAAGTAATTTTGACTCCTGAACACATTCTATGACATGGTTATTTATCACTAAATTTAATTTTCGATACTTTGATAATTTTTGTGCCGATCCAATAAGCATGCATTGAGTTTTAGACAGGTTTAAGCTTAATTTATTTTCCTTAATCCACATTATACTGCGCTGAAGATCTTCACACATCTTTGACTCAATATTTTCCACTGACTTATCTGTTACATCTTGTGAAGTACCATCTGCATACATATTTACACGAGAATGTTTCAGTGCTCGTGGATAGTCATTAATATGCAGGATAAAAAACAATAGGCCTAAAACAGAGCCTTGCGGAACTCCAATGGTTACATTTTTTTCATCATATTGTGGTACAAGATTGAAGTGAATTTTATACATTGTCATTAATTTTGCGATTTCCCGTATTTTGCATAGTGGTTTCCAACCTGTTTCTAAATATAATGATTCCTTGGATACAAGAATTGACTGTTCCGTTACAACTGTAGCTGAATGGAGCTGCGCCTTTTCTAACTTCTCGATTTCCGCAGAAGAACGTCCATCCCATACGACAGAAACATAAAAGTCACATACAATTTGGGTTATTTGTTTCTACATAAAGTGAATTTGAGTTTCCTTACAAGTCCTAGATTTTTACATGTACCATCTATCCTTCTGTGTTTAGTAAACCAGGAGTGATAAAAGAATTAGATAAGTTGCATGAGTAATATGTTTTGGTTCCAGCTGACAAAGCTAGTAACAAAATTGTCTTTGTTTGTGAGGCTCATTATTACAACTGTGTTTTCAACGAACTTGGCATTAATTCCACTTATGGTAATCGTACTTATACTCCAACTGCCCTTTCAAAAGATGAAATTCTTCAAAACCATGCTTCAGTTTTAGACACATTTAATATACCAGTCAATGGGTCGAATGAATTCGAGTTACCGTACCTATACTGGATTCCTAAACTACATAAAAACCCTTACAAACAAAGATACATTGCTGGATCCAGTAAGTGTTCTACCAAGCTCCTATCTTTGCTCATCACGAACATATTAACAGCTGTGAAGGAGAAACTTCAAACTTACTGTGCGACTACATATGCCAGAAGTGGTGTTAATCAAATGTGGATTCTAAAAAATTTCTAAAGAACTTTTAGTAAACTTGAAATCGCAGAATTTTCCCCAAATCAATAACATTAAAACCTATGACTTTTCAATACTATACGCAACCATTCCTCACGATAAATTAAAGACTAGACTTTTTGATATCATGGACAGTTGCTTCTTCAACAAAAATGGAAAACGGAAATATTCATATCTAGTGATCAGTCATTCAAAGACTTACTTTGTTAAATACCACTCTGATTCCACGCACAAGTACTCTGAAGTTGAAATAAAAAATATGCTGGAGTTCCTCATTGACAATATCTTCGTGGTATTTGGTGATCAGGTCTTCCAACAGTCTGTTGAAATTCCCATGCGCACGAATTGTGCTCCTTTGTTAGCTGACCTGTTTATATATTCCTATGAAGCAGAATTTATTCAAAAACTTCTACGTGAGAAGAAAAAAATCTCTCGCTGTGGTCTTCAATTCGACATTTCGATATAATATCGATGACGTTTTGTTTATTAACAATAATAACTTTCATTCATATGTCGATTTGATATATCCCTGTGAGCTCGAAATAAAGGACACCACAGATTCGTCCACTTCTGCTTCATACTTAGATATTTTATTGAAAGTAGACATTAACGGCAAACTGACAACTCAACTGTATGACAAACGGGATGATTTCAGCTTCTCCATCGTCAACTTCCCATATTTATGTAGCAATATTTCATTATCACCTGTATATGGTGTTTATATATCTCAACTGATTCGATATGCAAGAGCTTGTTCTGCGTATAGTCAGTTTTTAAATCGAGGTAAGCTACTGACAAACAAGTTGATAGTACAGGGGTTTCAACAGACTCGATTGAAGTCAGCATTTCGCAAATTCTATGGTCGTTATAACGATCTAGTTCGTCAATACAACCTATCATTGGGTCAAATGCTGTCTGACGTTTTTCATACCGATTATTAGGCCGTTCTTGGCACACTGATTTTGACTGTGGAAACTCCGTTTACCTGATCAGGATATAGGGCTCACGGCGGGTGTGACCGGTCAACAGGGGATGCTTACTCCTCCTAGACATCTGATCTCACCTCTGGTGTGTCCAGGGGTCCGTGTTTGCCCAACTATCTATTTGTATTGCTTATAGGAGTTATGAGATTGATCACTGTTCGTTATCTTTACCTTGCATGCATTGCTTACAATATCATTGATATAAACAGACCAATTTAAATAATTAGAAAAGGTGAGACCAAGATGTTTGTGAGAAAAATTATTTCTAATTGACAATTTTGAAAAGCAGTCTTGGAATTTCATTATGCTTTGCCTTGGTGAAAAATAAAACCTAAAAATATTTAGTTCTAATAGGATTAAATTTCAAAAGCCAGTTATTTGACCATTCTTCAAGAATTCTGAGATTGTGATTCATAAGATTTTCTATATAACTTGTATTCTTATCTGCATATTGAATTGAATTATCATCTGCGTACAATCTACAAAATGATAACATATTCTGTGCCACGTCATTAACATATAGATTAAAAACAAAAGTGGTCCCAATAACGATCCTTGTGGTACTCCAGCATTGATAGTTAAACTGGGTTATGATAGATCCTTATACGTCACTCTATTATCTTTCATAAGAAGTCCCATAATGTCAAACCTTGTCAAAAGCTTAAATAGAAAGATCGCAAAAAACCATACAACACGATTTATGCCTTCATCAATATTCTTCACCATACTGTGATGTTTCAATAAGTTAATAAACTTTACGCAGAGTGACTGAGATGTCTTCAAATTATTTGAGTTTATGTAATGATTTGTCGCTCCGTACATTTCAGATCAGCTCAGTGTATTTGGTATTAAAACTTAACACATCTTGTCTTACCCACAGGCACCTAAAGTATAAATATTACTACCCCCCCCCCTTAAAAAATTTTTTTGTTGGTGGAAATAATTTCTCTGAAATGTGTGAATTCCAGGTCTATCTCATCCCTCTTTCGATTCATGTAATCGTTTCACGCTTTTTGGAAGCTTTAGGGATTGACCTTCTACCGCGACCGGTATAATAAAATACACAAGGTATGAAACAAAGATTTGTAAACAAACAGGGGGTCTCAATTTCGGGGCACATTTTCCAAGTAATTGCAGCATTACCTATGGAATTTGGCGAGCGGCGGGTCAGGGAGATGTCATACTACAAGTCTCTTCAACCCAAAACCCATCTCATCTCTTTTATTTGACACAATCTTGCGTGCATTGATCGGACAGGGTCTCATCTCTAGATCTCTTCCACTGGCAGCCAAAAAGGAGGTCACAGAGTACGAATTTATAACGTGTGATGCATGTCTGCGAATATTCTCGAGACCATTCGGATGATCCCGAGACTTAGCAATGTCTTTGCGAACCAATCACACGGCGCATACAACAAACGAAACCGGGACCCCCTGTTTGTTTACAAATTTTTGTTTCATACCTTGTGTATTTTATAGACCGGAAATTCACACATTTCAGAGAAATTATTGCCACCAAATTTTTTTTTATAAATAAATAAATAAAAAAATAAAAAAGAATAGGGGGGGGGGGGTAGTGATATTCATACTTCAGTTGCCTGTGGTCTTACCCCGGATGTTTTAGTAGTTATATTTCATTAATATTTGTTTATCACATTTCTGCAATTATAACCCCCTCCCCCACCCCCACCCCCAGTTAGAATGAAACCACTTTTTTAAAATTCCTATTCCCTACCCAATATAAATGCGGCTTTGGATATTGTTTGATATCCTAACAATAAGATTGATTAAGCATTCCACTTGTTATATGAATGCTCGTCCTTCTTTCTGTGGGACATCACTTTGATGGTTGATCCGATACGAAAGAGTGTAAAAATAAAACCGGAACAAGGTGACAGTTTGAACCCGTTTATGAATAGCTAGGCAAATGTTTTGAAGAGTACGTTTTGTACGGAAGTTTGATTATAATTTTATTCAAAATATTATAAGTAATAATAAGTAAATAAATAATAAAAAGACTAAGGATTTACATGTCTTGTTGAATATCCAGCTGTCCTCTTTCACCCATTCTCAATGATGTCGCTCCATTATTACTTGAGAGAATTAACCTCCGAGCTATATTTTCATCAACAATATGAATATCTTTATATGATTAAAAAAGAAAATACAATAGAATTGGTTTGGAAGGACATTTAACTGGTTTCAAATTAGAAAATAGTAGCGTATTTGAAATGTACGTTACTGTCTCCGAGTAATACTTTACGTCTGATCATGTCTACGAAATCCCCGTTTATGAATTTTAGGTTAAAATGTCCTGATAAAACAAACCAAAATATCGTATAGATGGCATTGCTCATTGTTTCTATCCGTCCTTGTGATAATAAATGATTTATCTAGTATAATGTACCTGTCGCATATTCTATTTTCGCCCAATTTTTTAATAATCGCAAAGATTAGAGACCCGACTTGTCGTTTTCTGTAGGTACATTGATATGCTAATTGTATCTTACCTAAACGTTGATATACTTTCTGTCTCATTAAGTTTAGCAATTTGTTTTCAAATTCTTGACTGAAAATTGATATTTCATAACGTAGAGATAAGAAAGAAATGTACGTTACCCTAGTTTTTTCCGTATTCAATATGCCGAGTGAAAAATGTCAAACACCCCCGAGTTATTGACTATGTGCATCTTGGACAAAAATAATTTAAAGTTGCTTTATCACTTTAAATACTTTCTTTTAAGTAAAAAATTCCTGGTAAAAAATGTACGTTACCGAAATGTACGTTACTATAAAATTCGGAACTATGATATTACGTTCTTGTGTAACGTATTTACATTAACTTCTGGGATCGTACCTGGTCAATTCCAGGGTTTGGGGTATTCAACAATAACTAATTTAAACTAATTGGTATGATTTTAGTGGACTGCCAAAATATACAAATATGTCCTAACCTTATCTAGGTAAATTATCATCAAACAGAGAATCACTATATCAATCAGAGGCAAGCAACGATAACGGGTAGTGCTAACTTAACAAAATGTAGAGCCCAGTCGCCCTCGGATTACCCCATATACTGTAGGACGCCTTATTCAGGACGGACAGTATATGTGGTAGCCCTTCAACCACTACACTCACTGTAGGATGCCTTATTCAGGACGGACAATGAGTATAGCGGCCTGGACGACGGTCTGTTCAGCCAATGCGGACGACACCAAAGAAAACAAACTATGGCTAGCCTCTTTACTGGAGGTCAACCTCTTCGTGGCAGGTCATACTTCTGATGGCCTTCCAAATTCACTCTCTAACTGTAAGAACAGGCGAGGAATTGTTTACTATGAATACTTTATTAACACCCATACTCTCGTCCTCTCAACTTGGCTGGATCTTCTATCTGAATGACACTGACGACTGCGTAGTCTCGGTATTTATACACAAATGAGATCACGTGATGTAAAGTAACTAATTGAGAACTCCGCATGGTCGTACCTCAAATATCCGGAATCATTACACTTGTTTTCATATTTTACAAATTCTAATAGTTACACGAATGACGATTTTGAAGGTTAAATATCGTCTAAGCGTCAGAAGTAAAAGAAAACTAAAGTTTCTCCTGTGCACGAGGCTGGTATGACGGGTTTTCATCTGCAATGTGATTTTGAATATCGTGCACTGGTTTATAAATATTAAACATGTGTGATGCACTTCTTGAACAATCCATGTTAAGGTATAAACCAGTGCATTACGTCTGTAACATATGGTAATTGTGGAGTATTGATTTGAAGAAATGAAATGTACGTTATGTATAGGTAACGTACATTTTGCATATTTCCAGCTCACATTTTTAGAAAATTAATCAAAGAATTAGTGACAACATCAATACCAAATATTATATTAGAATTGTCTTAACAATACTGCACACTAAAAGAACATTTCAACGGCATAATTATCCTACATCACTATGTTAAAATGACTGATTATAAACATTAGCTAAATATGTTACATGCGATGTTCTATTACTATTTTTTCACATTTTATGAACATAATTTTGTTATATTGATAATCCTTGACAATTATTTCATATTACCGTGTATGGATAAAATAAATGTGCTCTATTAAGAGGTCACTGCTGCAATGAAATTGGAAAAACCAGTACATCCATAACGGTAACGTGCATTTCAATAATTGAAATGTACAAATGATTCCGTTTTAGCCTTGTCTTCTTTCATCAAATTAAATATGTGTAAGACTTCCACACCGTACCACTGCCAGAACTTATTAATTTGTCCCTATATCTCTTATATATGTTTCTTACTTAAAAAAAAAACAACAAACAAATAACAAACGAAAAACCCCGCAGATACGATGTTTACTGTCTTGGAAAAGCGACAAATAAGAACATTACTTGAAAATGTTTCTTTGATGAAGATATTAATGGTGTTATATAAAGTAATTTCGAATATTTCCAATCCTTAACGGAATTGGAATAAAAAATCTATACAGTATAGGAAAATTTTATCAGGTTTAAATTAACTGTGGAGTTAAAACTAAAACACTATTTTGTCAAACACAAAGAAAATGATTTAATAGTATATGCATTTATTCCAGCTTATATTACGATGTCCTTCCTCAAAGCTACATTAAGTTTAAAAGGAACAACTATGCTTTTGGGGCTATTTATTTTAAAAACAAAACAATATGCATCACTACTGTAGTTGTCAGTAGATTAGAGTGAGAGATGGGGGACAAGCAGGGGGTCCTCGTTTGTTTCAGCAGATATTCAAGTTTTCGTGGGTATCCACTACGATTAATTGCCGATTTTACTGGAAATTCTCTGCAACTTTTAAATCTATATTTGAAAAAAAAATAATTGTCTTCTTCTACTGATAGTGAAAATCGTGTTTCCATATGCAATGTCCACACGTTGTGCTTTAACTTTCTTCGTTAAAATCTTCGAAATGTATGTTACCAAACATTCAATTTTGAAAAAGAAAAACCACCAAAATATTACTATCAACATTATAATTTCTTAATACTGTCTGGAAACATTTCTTCAAACGGATTTTTATTTCTTTACAGTTGATTTATTGACATTTATTTGTGTGTTATTGAAAGTTGGAAATGTACGTTACCAAATCACATTTCGCATGTTTTTTTTATATTTAAATTATATATTCTTTTGGGTTTGCGGTAGTTTTGAACACGCTTCCTTTCAATAAGATAGTGTTTACAAATATATTGAAACAAACATTAATGATGCTTTCAGTTTTTCTTACTGACAATAATCATGAAATGTACGTTACATTTATACCAGGTATCTAAATTGCCAATTGTTAATAGGGACGGACCGACTGTGGGACGGAACGACCTGCTACCGTAAATTTCATATCCCGGAATTTTACAAGTTGTACCGTAACCTTATTTGAGAGTTCAAATTACATTTTCGCGCCATGCTAGAGTTGCAAGAGCACGAGCCAGTTGAAAGAGCGTGGACCCTGTGTGGCCTGCATGAGCTGCGGAGAAAAGGCTGACAATGCACCAGTGCTGAATTAGAGGTGGGCATGCATATTTTTATAAAGTGCACAAAGCTACCATATTGAAGCAATGCATTGAACATCGACTTCATTTTGTCTACTATAGGAGATGTCAACACACAAACACAGCGCCATTTGTCCAATGATTTGATCCGAGCAGAACGAGAAGATGCTATTATCGTACATGCAACTACTGGCGGTCGGCAGATAAGTATACCATTTATTGCAAGTTATTTAGGTATTACTTTTCAGACTACATGTGGACATTGATGAGCCAGGCCTGGTGGACTGCAATTCTTCATTTAATTCTGTAATCTGGAGAAGTGGACAGGCCTGACATGGCTGGACACATGACTGTCGATCTGCAGTGGTAACACAACGCATCATTCAGCCTTATTTAAGTTTAAAGCAACATTTTTGTCAGATGAATTTTGTTTATAATATGTGAGATAATTATTTATAGTACAATCTTTTGATTTAGTTGCATGCAGCTTTATTAAGCTGTAAAAAGCTCAATTTCATGGTTCATGGAATTGAATATAAACAGTTTACACAGGCTATTAAATCAAATAATCTTTAAAGATGGACTTGGTATAACAATATACAACATTAGCTTTAAAGAGCTATTAACCGACTTGTAACATAAAATTGCACAGCTTCTCCCTATGAAAAAAAATGCGAGTATTGCTCTAGCCCCTTGAGTAAATTTCATATCCCGGAATTTTACATGTGCTGATCGATGTCTGTTTAACAGTCTGATAGAGCACAGTATCTCTAAAGATCCCTTTTACCATTAAGAAAAGTTCCAAGTCTTGCTGTTTAGCAGTACTTAACATTCGGAAGTGTCTATCCTAGAACCTAGCAAAGTCTGTCAACTTTGTGAGATGATGTCCAGCATGGTCCTTTCAACTGTCTATGAAATATGTGAACATTAGAATGGTAACACAAAGTATAAAATGATATTATAAACACTTGATACTACAAATATGCGAAAAGAAAAAAAATTATTAAATAAATATGAATTTTTGTAATATTCCCATGAATATGTAATTCTTTTAAGAAAGAGAAGTTTTGTAGTTTAAATTGATAATGGGTTTATTCTATAAAAAACAAAACAAATTTACCAAATACTGAGATTTATATTACCAATTTAAATTGTGAACTAGTCTAGCATCCTTGTCTCAACTGGTAATAATTTTAACCAGTAATTTAAGTGACTAGTAAATTTAACTAGTAATGAATTCAAGAGACTGGTAAAGTCAACCAGTAATACATTTAAAAGACTGGAAAATTTAACCACTGGCAGTAATAAGGATAAGAAAAGGGGTTATATTGGCCAGTAATATCAAACTACTATAATTTAATTCTTATTGTATCCTTGTCTCTGATTGGTCAAATTCCAATTGAGGAACGCAGGTTATTTTTGTATAACCTGGTTTGGTATGGGGACACACCCCCTTGACAACCAAAAGCAGGACTATTTTTTTCTCTCTCTCTAAATTTACATACAGAACTGTTTTCAGCCTTCTGTGGAATAGAAAGTTTATAAAAATGCTTGATAATTTGCTCATACTTGTGAACATTCCTTATGGATGACAGTCTATGCGAAAGTTTTTTGGACCACGCAGGACATTCGGTCCTGTGTAATCAATGAACACACCGGACCGAACCAAATTTTGTCAGACCGTAAAACCTAATGTAAAAAAGTGAAACACGTGAAAATGCAAAACAAAGGAAATCTTATTTATTATACTAGTAATACTATACCAGGGATCCTTTCCATGCGGTTTAATCATATTCATTTACGTATTTGAATTTGTGTGATACTTTTTACTTATAACAAACATTTAAATGACTCCGCGTCAAAATAATAAAGCTTAAAACCGGATACTGAGACATCGGACATTCCGGTGCGGTGTAAAAAATGACACATCGGACCTGAGGCACTGCACATCGGTCAGGTCCGACGGTCCGATGTCTTTCGCATAGACTGGGATGAAATAAATCTGTATTTACATATAGTTCTAAAAAAAAATGTATTTACACAGAAAATCACTGATAAACTGTTATTTAATCCACATTTTGGTTCCATTTCTTGAAGCAGTCATTGTCCTCACAAAGGAAGACCACACTGGTTGCTTTTGACAATCACTTCATGTCTTCTTTTGTTTTTTTTGTGTGCACTGACTCCTTTTCTCTATTTTTAATTGGCCAGTGTGAATTTTCACAGTTGATGACATTGGACTGAATTTTCCTCCTCCTACTCTCTCTATATCCACCAATGAGAAGTTTTGTCAGCTCCGTTCTAAAGCTGAGCTTGGTCCTTGGTAATTCTCTTCCACTTTTGGCGACAATTTTGTTATTTTTGGACTCTTTCACAGAGATGAAACTGTTTACAATCGCTATGTCCACACAAAAGCAAAATATATATTTCCACCATTTGAGGGCTTTACGATGTGTCCTGTAGATCATTCGGAGTTGGTCGGCTTGATCAACCCCAAATGTGTAACGATTGTATATCTGTCCAACCGAAAGACAAGGAACTTCTTTGATCATGCCATCTTCCTGTTTTCTTTGAACAACCAATGTTTTTTTTTTTTATATAATTTTTTATTTTTGTGCACATACCGGTATATCAGATATATAATAATATTATATCCAGAGAAGAAAAAAACAACAAAAAAAGAACAAAAGAAACAAAGCATATGAGCTGAAGGTATGTGGGATTTGAGAGAGAAAGAAGAAGAGGAAGAGAGAGAAGTTGAGAAAACAGAATTGTGATTGAGATGGACCAAATTGTCTATGCCGATTTTCCAGATTTTAAGCACTAAAGTTATCCCAAAGGACCTTACAAGTTACATGATCAGTCGATGTATGATAAATGTTATGAGGAAAAGAGGATATTGTTATGGAAATGGAAAGAAAATATACTTTCTAAGTACATTAGAAGTTAGCTGCAATAATGTAGCCCTCTCTGATTTGATTTTTTTTTTTTTTTTTTAGGGAGAGGGCTACAACTCCTTAGGATCTCCGTAATGGTGCAAATGCGGGAGTGATTCACTCCCGCAACATTTGCGCTCATTCTAAACATTTCCTGACTTTCTTTACGTAAATAAAATGATATTCTATGTTTCTTAGTCAATATATAAATTTACAACCTGCAACTTTAGATTTGTGAGGCTCTATTCTACCGTTTTCAACAATTTTGATAAATTCCAATTTCTCGATTCATATTTGTGCGCCATGTTTGATGTACTGAAGTTTCAACTTCCGGTTGTCAAGTCATTTGCATATGCCATATAAGGTAGTATTTACATCAATGGACAAGTATGGAGGCGAAAGCTATTTTGTCGGTATTGAAAAAGGTTTGAATTTAATATCAAGTTAAAAACCGAACAGCAGAGTGTAAATTCTTTCTGCAACAATATGATTTTCCTTTATTTGTCGAAGTGGCTCGAGTAACTACATTTTCGCGCTGATTGTCAATGTTTAGGCTTTTCATTATATCCACCTACGAGATCTCGCGATAACAAGCATGGCGGAGCAGACGAAGAATTTTGCATGCTGTACATTATATTTAATGAAAAACACCTTTATTAGACATGCCCGAGCACAAAGTTGGTACTCCTTTTGGTGTAAACAACATTTGGAACTAATACACAGAGTTTATTATCGTTTATTCATGAAATTATTTTGCACCATTACGGAGATCCTATGGAATTGTAGCCCTATCCCGAAAACGTCAGAATAAAAAAAAAATTGGATAGGGCTACATTATTGCAGCTAATTAGAAGTAAATGAAAATGTTTTTTGTGATATTTCTTTTCAATGTTGCAGTCTATGCCAATTCGATGAGGTCTATGTCATCTTGTTTTGGCATAGACTCGTGGTCTATACCAAGTTTAAAATCAATTTCAAACACTGAAGTCACTGTCATTTTTCTAGTGATCCTGAAAACTCCCTTGTTTTTATGCCTCCGAGATAGAAGTGTTTTTGTCCTGTCTGTAATTGTCATTCTGTCTGGAACTTTAACCTTGCTAATAACTTTTGAACAGTAAGTGCTAGAGCTTTGATATTTCACATGAGTATTCATATTAGGGGAACATACCTGGTTGACCTCTGGTGTAAGCATACAGAATCTGAATTACCTGCAGGGATTGACATTAACGGTTGTCCGATGGCCTGAGGCAAGTGAAAACCCAGTTTGGACAAGTGAAACTCAATGCACACTTGCCCTATGGGGCAAGTGATTATTTTAGTATTAAATGTGATTAAATTGATTGTGTTAGGTTGATGAATATTAGATATTAGAAAATAATGTCTAGCTACTTTTTGATTTGTTCTTTACGGAATTGATTGTTTAGGCCCCTTTTTAGTAGATCATAACATATTTTATCAGTAAGTCGTTTCTAATAACATAACTATCTGACATACAACTTATCTTGGAGAAAATGGGGGCTTCACAACCGTATCTCTAATATTTAGAAAGAAGGCAATGTTGAGAAGAAAAATAAATTGTAGATCGCTACACAAGGATCTGAAGTAACCCAATAGAGGGTCATGTCCATATAACCTTTCGTTTGGAATATTAATGAGAACTATCAGCGAATTAGATTGCGCCATACAGATAACGGCACACGTACTCGCTAATTCTGTACTTCTGCTTTGGATTTCATCATTGTTTTGTTCTGGCTCATCGCCTTTGTCAAGTGTCGATCAGCTAAGATGCGCTTGCATTTCGATTTTGATTTCTGATCAATTTGTTTCCTGTAATACTTCGCATTGTGCGACTTTTTTTTTTTCATCAGTTCGTACGCGATTTCGTACTGGTCATGTTTTCCTTGCGAGAACACAAAACACGCTGTAACATGTACATAATGTAATACCTAAATTCTTAAAAGTTAAATTAATGGTTTAGAACATATTCAGGCCAATACCTATTTTTCAGTCAAAACTCGGCGTAATGTTTTATATCTGTTAAACGAATTCTCCTAGTACAATTTGCTGTATTATCAGGACCACTCAAACGCTTCAAATAAAACGCATCTCGGTCATTTAGACGCCGAGAAGATAAACACGATACACCGAAAAGATAAACACGATACAGGGTGTGTTTTTTTTTTATTTCTTTTTTTCCCGAGTTCGAGGGTTGTTCGAGTTGGGAATTTTTTACTTATAAATTGGGAAAAAAGGGCACTTTCTGGGATGGGAATGGGGCCGAATATCGGACCCAATTCAGGTAGATTGACGGCATTGATGATCAATTGAATGGGTACTGGTACCAGTAGCAGTGGGTAGAAAAAAATCGCTGAAATAAAAGTCGTCAACATCATTGACCAAACAAAATCGGAAATCACTTCAAATTTTATTTTCTGTATGTCAAACCCGATCAAACATAAGTAAACAAAATGGCGAGAGATATGAAGGACGGTAACAGCGACATTCAGCAGTCAAATAAATGAGTCTTATCTCTGTGAGATTATAGATAAATTCCATTACTTGATATATTGAAATTCTGATTTATTCACCTGTGAACAAAATGAAACAAAGAAGTCTAATGTTGTTTCCATACATTTAATGATTCTGTTATTTATTTTGAGGGGAAAACACTTAAATGCCAATTCCGATTATCGATTACATGTGTCCGATTATTGCCAATAATCGATTATGGTTTTTGGTCCGATTGCCCATCACTATGTAATAGAATCCGGTTAGAATAGGTCCTCAGTACCCCTTGCATGATGTAAGAGGTGACTAAATGGGGAGGTCCTTTGGATGAGACCGCAAAAACCGATGTCCCGTGTTGCAGTAGTCGTGGCACGATAATTAAGGATCCCACCCTGCTCAAAGGCTGTAAGCGCCAAGCATAATCCTAAATTTTGCAGCCCTTCACTGGTAGTGGTGACATCTCCATACGAGTGAAAAATTCTCAAGCGGGATGTTTAACAACATTCAATCAATCAATTAATGGACTTGGTCGATAAAAAAATTTCTAATTTAAAGCTACTTTGTAATTTAATACTTAGAATATTTGCTAAAATAAAAAAAGTACTCCAAATTTGGTGCAACAGACTGTGCCAATCTTTCTTTCAGTTACCTTCAGGATTCTGTTGATGTGGACTTTGATTTGCTCTTTCATAACATGACGCAATGATGTAACATTATCTCCTGTACCATACATTAACTCTTTCCCCTCAGGGCTATAAAGATAACACTGGTTTATATACTATGTACTGTTTGGCTGCTGTAGCCTTATCTCCTCACAGATCTGCAGTACTGATAAGACTCATTTCCTCAGGCAGTTTCAGAAATAAACAAATAAATGATGGTGCATCTAGTTTTAATGCTATATATTCATAATTATTTGATAAATGTATAGTAAACTATATATTTTCTTTTTCAGAATAACCTCACCTTCAAATTGATGTTATTAAAAGTCCATTTTTCAAATTACACACAGAGATACTTTAATGTAAATTTGTCAACACATTTGAAAAACACAGATATATTTCATATTTAAATGCCATACAAAATCAAATTTAATCCAAGTCTTTTCATTTTCATTGTCAATTATGGTATGTAAAGTGGCATCCATCTTTACACAAATGTACATTACATACTTTGCACCCATAAACAGTTTCTTTTCTTTCCTTTCTGCTGGTGTGAACATGGCACCTACGTTTTGAACCCATGTGGGTAGATTCATGTCCAGCAAAGTTTTGAGGGTCAACAACAGCATCTGCACCTTGTGTAGATTTCCTTTTTCTTCCACAAAGCTAGCTATCAGATGGTGTGCCAATTCCATCCTAAAATCCACATGAGTGAATCTTTTTTGTGAATTTCTCCTTTGGGATGAGCTTGTAAACATGATAAATGCGTTTACAATTGCACAGTTCATCATGAAATGAAATATATACTTCCAAGCTTTTTTGCTGTCTCTTTCCAAAGGATATTTCATCGTAAGCTGGTCGTGTCTGTCCACACCGTTCATATATTTGTTATACTCATTTGCAGCATGAGGTTGGGTCAATTGCAAGACTTGCCTTCCATTTTGTCTTGTCATTGGCACTTGTAGACGTGGATAACTGAGGGTACTTAGAAACGCAACTGGCTTTTTATCCTGCCACACAGAGGCTGTCAGATTCCCTTTTTGACGGATTTTTGATTCGCCTCTCTGCATGCGTAAGCGGCCTTTCAGGTCATTTGGAAAACCTCGACGATTCGTCCGTACTGTCCCACAAGGGTAAATTTTCTGGGCTAGGAGGTCTTCCATGAGTTTCACACTGGTGAAGTAATTATCAAAGTAAACATGATAATTTTTGAAACATCAGCTGATTTCCCCAAGTATATGTTAAAGTCTGTCAAAAATGCACTCTCGGAGTCGCAGCAAACTTTGATGCCACGTTTGATTGGTTTGGCAGGCAAGTACTGTTTGTATGATAGCCTGCCAGTCCGCTTGATCATCGCTTCATCAATGGCCATATTTTGGTGTGGTCTATAGTTGTTTTTGAAATTCCCATGGGCCATTGTCAAAACTTCACGAACTTTATAGAGTTTGTCAAAGTTCCGGGCACCCATGGCTGGTTCACTGGCTCTGTCACTGAACATGAAAATATTCAGTTAATTTTTCGTACCTGCGTACCGTCGTTATAGATTTAATTCCCTCGTTTCCAAGGAATACATCTTTGGACCAGTAATCTTTGTAAGATGGTAGTTCATTGATCCCATTACAATTGTCATGCCTTCATTTCTTGCTCTGTAGTACGATACCAAACGGGATCGTCTTGCTCTTTCTGGTTCATTTTCCACGTTGCATAATTATTAGTATGTCTAACAAAGTCTGCAATCATTCCATCACTAAACATTAGATAGAAATAGTCCTTGGCATTTGCATTTCCTGCATCAAAATTATCAGGAAAAACGGGTCCAGTCTTTTGACTAAAACGATCAACAGTGACGCGACGGAGGTCGTCACTCCATACTTCATTTTCTGTCTCAGATTCGCTTGATTCATGGTCATCTTCATCACTGCTAAATACATCCGAAAACCTTCAAACTCGCTGGAATCGTCATCTGAATCAAAATAATCTCGCAATATATCTGCATTTGTCGGCAAGTCCGCCATGTTGGAAATCAACTTTCGTTGTTCTTACCATGCATGGGAATAAACCTATTTATTATTAGGTACACATACTTTGATGACACTACACACACTTTATTTTTATTGACCAATGGTATTACTTCAACATTGCACCTACTCCGAATTTGTCTACGTCATAGTCTCGATATCATTTGATCTTAAAATAGAGAGTCATCAAAAGACGCTTGTGAGGAAATACCGAAGAGACGTCGAGAGGCGCTTCTGTGGTAATAACAGTCGGGTGTCGAGAGACTCTTGTGTGGAAATAAGGGATAGGCGTCCAGAGGCACTTGTGAGGGGGAAAGAGTTAAAATCCTAGAACATAACTTTCACACATGCCAACTTTTAAAAATCCCCATGGGGGATTTTGCGCGCTGTGACCTTTTTTCAAAGCTCTAAATTCACGACATTTTACCATGAAAATAAATATTTGTCTTTTCAAATAAAATATCTATCTAATCATTGTACATGTATCATATATTAACACAACATCAAGTGTGTTTGACCATTAACTTTAACAAAACTATTTTTAAAAAAAACCACTTTGAAAGATATACATAATTATTTTATTAAAATCATCTAGCTATTCAGCAAAACACCCTTTCCAAGAGCAAGTCACATACATTTTATCAAATAATACTTAAAGTTGCATCCTTTTACACCATATAAACATTGGCTGATCTATATATCAAAATTTAAATTAAGCACATGCATTTAGGCACGACTACAAAGACGATCTTGCTTGTCTGTAAACATGGGCTTGCAGAGTCTGATGGAACAATCTGCATTGCAACCAGAAAAGGAGTGATCTGCCATGCTATGAAGTTTGCGAACAAAACCTTTGCACCGATGAAATCTGAAATAAATACCAGGGAAAAAACCCACATCAAAATATACGTTTTTACTTTTAAATTAAGGCTACTTGCTAATATAAAATTCAGTAGAGACTTGTGCGAATTACTCATCACAAAGACTATATAATACATCGCTGTATACAGATAGATTCGGATAGCCTATATTATTATAGTTGGAAAAAAATATATTTGACATACCTATTGCATATTTTGAATGCTGTCAGCGAGAGGCAAAAATCAGGAATGTCCGATTGTTTGATGGTGACACTCATCGTTGTCATTCACGTTTGTGTAAAGGATATGTCAATTTGAAATCCGTCTTCCCTATTAATTACTATCAAAACATGCTTCCCACTATCCAATAAACATCCCGACATAGGCAGACCAGGTAAATTACACCACCTGATACCACGCGACACAGCTAAACAGCAATGACTGACTATTAGGTAAACAGCAATGACTGACTATTGTCCCGATTTCTGATTTACCAGTTCAGAAATGACTCCGAAATGATGCGGGATTTCAAATTCCGGTTGGAAATCAGGGTTTGTTGTCGTAAAATGGGAGATAGTTTTAGAAAATCAGGATTTCAGGGGTATTTTTGCAATCATGATCGGGATATCTGGATTTGTCTTTTCAACTGCTTCAAATCAGGAGAATCCCGCACAAATCAGGAAAGTTGGCATGTATGTACTGTTCTCATTAAAGTGAGGTCGTCTTTACTAGTATAATTTATGTATAACTTGGATTGGTGATCCAGATACATTCAGAGATTATATATCAAACTGTTCACAACCGTGATGTGATGATAATGAATTTGCAAACACTGTTGATGTCTTCTGAATTTTGATAAATAATTAGGAATAGAAAAATCATTTGATAATTTAAAGTGATGACTTACTAACAACAATGCTGATTGGATGAAAAACTTGTTATAAAAAATTTTTTTTTTTGTAAATTGCCACTGCTTGAATTTTTCACTCTCAACATAGTTCCACACTCCTGTGTATAGTATTTTGCGAAGTCAATGATTTAATGACAGGAACATAAATTTTGTTGGAGCCTTTTTCAATAGTTATTGTAAAAAATCTTTTTATAGCCATAAATTATTTCAAAAGTCTTGGTTATATTGAATAGCCAATGATGTGTTTCAAAATATTGAATCCAAGGACAATAGCTCTGTTTTCATTAAATTATTTATCAAGTCTATTATGAGATAGATTTCCTTTATTTTTGACAAACATTTTACCAAGGTGAAAAGGAATCATCTGTCTTTTCATGAAATTGTGTAAAATTTTAATCCTGAGCCAATTTTTAATGGCTCAACTGTATGGCGCTAGAAATCGTTTTTTTATGGGGGTATATACATACTCTGGAAGCTATAGATTTGAATTTACAGTATATACTACCACACAAATGATTATTGATCACAAATATCTAGACATATCGTATTGTTTATGTATTTTAAAATTATGTATGAAGTACAAGTATTTACATATTTTTATTTATTTTAAGTATATATTATTTATTTTGAAAATTATTTTTACCGGTAACTGATATTCTTTCAATTTCAACTAATCTATCGTTTATTGGTAAAATTGAACTACGAACCCAATTTAATATTGAAATATTCATATGTATACCGGTGAAATATATTTCATAAAAGATTGAATATTGTTAACAAATAATAATTTAGATCATCATTCTTGACTCTTAAAAACTCGATTGTTGATACAATGAATTATACCTGAATCCCACAATAACAGTTTTTACCACTAAGTAAACATGGTGTCAGGTACTAGTAATTAGGAGACCATTAATAATTGCTTAGGTAACCAAGTGATCATTGCCCATACATGTAATAGATCAAGGGTTGCATTTAAACCCCAAACAGATATGGCTTGGATATGGAGCACCTCATAATTATTAATTTCTCAAAATATTTTTTGAAACATAGATAAAAACACTAGAGCATTGACTTGAAATTGTCAACCGTTTCTGACAAAAATGTGTACCAACTTAAAAGCGGGTCAATGGCAAATTCCTACAAAATAACCTTTAAAAATACAACCGACTTATAGGTGGACCGACTTATAGGCGAGTATATACAGTATTAAGGAAAGGTATGGATTTTTTTCTCATAAATAACTATAACAGATGTACATATACTAATATAAACAGAAAAAATGATATTTAAACCATATGCTATAAGGAAAATGCGTCCACATTTTTTTTTTTTTTTTTTTTTATAACATTTTGGACATGTCATTCTAAAACTCGAACATATTGAAAATGACATGTGTTTTAGTTATTAACATGTTTCCCAATAAATAAATGCAATTCAAAAGATATTTTGTTGTTTTTATTTTAAAATAACAACAAATAACTGTTTCCAATGAATTTCATAAAAATCTACATAGGGGTACATGACTTCAGTGGTGTCTGTAATAAAAATCAATATGGAAATCCTTAACTGTTTTGCCTTTTTTCATTACTCTGAATGTTAATTTATTGATTCCAAACAAAAAAAATGCTTCCTAAACCCCAAAAAATCCAGGACCAAGGACCCACCTTAAACAACTTTTAGATTAATTGCTTTAGAGTTTGTTATGAATCCATTGATAAGTGAATGTGTATTTAGAATTTTGGCTCAATTGGAGCTGATGTAGAATTTGTTGTGCTTCTTGAAAGTATCAATAAAGAATGTAGAGTGATTTTCATATTTTTAGATAATCCTAGAGTTGCACTCTTATTTCACTGCTAAAGTTTACACTTGATAAACTTTTCTTCATGGGATGTCATATGGTAAGACCTTTAACTTGGGTTGTATTATATGAAAAATATCCATAAAATGAAATAAAACAATCAAAATTCACATTTCATATGTGAAATTAAATTATTTATAAATTTACATTTCCAATTGTTTTCTAGAGATGTGATAGCCTTTTGAAGCTCAATGTGTTATTTCTCCAAAACTTGCATCCGGATGTAAATTTCTCAGTTCATGAAAGGTCAGTGGTTACTGGTCAGGGACTTTGGAAATTAACATGGATTGTCGCATATTTTCTATTCTGCAGTATTTTTGATATGTCAGTTTTATATTTTCATTTTTATTTCAAATATAGATGTATAGGAGTCACTGTTTGGTTTGTTGGGTGTGTGAGGTGATTAACAACATTGGAAAACAAGATAAATAGTGCCTCTTCAAAGTATGATAAAGAAATTTTATAGTGATTTTCATATTTTTGGATAATCATAAATTAGTAATTACTTTACTGCCAAAGTTTTTGCTCTTCAACTCTACCCTTCAAAGCTGTTCTATAAATTAATCTTGTTTCCACTGTAGTTTATCACCTCGCATCCTTGTAAACTAGACAGCGATTTCTTAGTGAAAAAATGTAACAACTATAGATTGTTGCTGTGACATGTAGTTTATAAAGATTTCTTTTTATGTTGTATAAAAGAATTTTTAAAAAAAAGAAAAAGAAAGAAAAAAAATCATAAAAAGGCCAAAGGAAAAAAACAACCCTTGAAGTAACAAAGATTTATGAAATAAAAAAAAAAAACAAAACAAAAGGAAGAGAAAGAATGCAAGAAAATTTGAAATGAAACAATGAATGAACGTCTTGTTACTTTGTAATATTGTTGATTGGTGAAGTGACAGTGATACATGAAGCAAGATTTAGATTTGAAATGTGCTGGTTTAGTGTGTATTGAAAGTAATATTCAGAACTTTTTACTGAAATAATGTCAGAATGATGTGTTTCAACATGATTACTAAAATGTATTGTACTTTGTACCTTTTAATTAATTAAGAATGAATGTCAAATTCCATAGTTCAGTGCTCCTGGCAGTACACTACATACTTTTTTGAGCACTTAGAACAGTCGGGCCACTTCAAATGATTTTTACTAGACCTACCTAACATCTGTGGTTTATAAACGTAAACTGCCTCAAACCAATTTATATCGTATAAAATAATTTTTTTTTTAAAAATACATTCCTTAATTACATTTATATCTATTTATTGGAAACTAAACTTTCTACACATTCACATTTTTAATCAGCAATGAGTAGATGTTGTACAACATCACTTCTGGCTGCAACTTATTTATTTACAACTAAAAATACACATTAAGTTGTCATGCGGTTTAGAATTATTTATTTACAACTAAAAATACACATTCAGTTGTCATGCGGTTTAGAATTATTTATTTACAACTGAAAATACACATTCAGTTGTCATGCGGTTTAGAATTATTTACAAAGATTTTGCAGTTATTTCTTAGAATAAAATAAAGTTTCTTGTTTATTTTTCCAACACGATCAGTTGGACTAGAAAACTGACATTTTACCTGGCTGCAGGACTCGTCATTTAGTAGACTTGGTCAGTCAGATGTGCCTTTGTGTCAAACCCTGGTTTTGCACAGTTTGAGAAATCTGTCCCTTATTCACATATAACAGATAGTGTTCATTTTCAAGTGTAGACATGCACTTATAGTCAAAAGATACTGATTACCAGAGACGGGGAGGGGAATCTTAGCTTTTTGAAGTGGGTTCAAATTCTCTTGGAGACTATTACACGCCCGCACCTCAGATCTCCAGATTTTTTCCGCATTGAAAATATGGAAAAAATGCGGATGGGAGTATTGGGACTCTTTTTTCCGGATAAATTTTTAAAATATGGAAATGAGGGAATATGGAAATCTTTAACAGAAATGCAGAAATACGGTAATTTGTAACAAATATGCATAAATACAGAAATCTGCAATAGAAATATGGAAATCTGTAACAGAATTAAGGAAATCTGTAACAAATGCTGAAAAAAGAAAACTCTTCAATAAACCTCATTTAAATTCTTATGGGAATAATTATTACATCCTAATGAAACTGTAAGGGTTACAATTAAAAGCTCTGTCAACAAATAAACAGATAAATTGATAAAACCAAACATCTGCAACCATGTGCAGTTCTTTGAATTGTCCACTTCGAGGCTTGTTCAATATTTGGTCATAAAATCACTCGAGTTTCATCCGCAACTCCACTGGCTACCGTCAGTCCCATCCATTTTTTATGCATTTCAAAGGATCTGTACTCATAAACACATTGTTGTAGTCAAAGTAAACTCACTTCGAAAGTCACGGTTGAAGGTACAAATTGGATTAAACTTTTTAAAAATCCTCATTTTGGAAATATTCACAATCATTCATGAAGAACACTCTGAAAAAATATTGTTTTTGTCCTGTCTGTCATTCTGTAATTCTGTCTGAAACTTTAACCTTGCTAATAACTTTTGAACAGTAAGTGATAGAGCTTTGATATTTCACATGAGTATTCTTTGTGACAAAACCTTTCCGTGGGTACCAACATTTTTGACCCCGTGACCTTGACCTTGGAGTATGACCTACTTTTTGAAAACTTTAACCTTGCTAATAACTTTTGAACAGTAAGAGATAGAGCTTTGATATTTCACATGAGTATTCCATGTGACAAGACCTTTTCTTGGGTACCAACATTTTTGACCATGTGACCTTCTAAATGGTAAATATTAGAGCTTTCATATTGTACATGAGCATTTCTTTTGACAAGATCTTTCTACTGGTACCAAGATATTTGCCCTTGTGACCTTGGCCATCTTTGGAATTGGCCATTATCGGGGGCATTTGTGTTTCACAAACACATCTTGTTTCCAGATGAAGTTCTGCATTCCTATAGCGTTTCTGATTGAAAATAGACTAAGTCCAACTTTCCGTATTTTTTCCACATATTTTTCAGATTTTTTCCTCATTTCTTTACTTTCTTAATTTCATCCATTTTTTCTGCATCTAAAATACGGAAAAGATACGGATATACATGGAAATCTGCAGATCTGAAGTGCGGGCAAGTTAGCCTCTACTCTACCAAATCTAGGGTTTCTGACACTTTTTCCTTGTAAAAACCAGCATGGATACCCTATTAAGTTTTGTTATTAATGGTATAATGTTTTAGTGTTGGTGACGTTAGGCATGAGTTTACTGCCAAGAAAACTTTTTTTGGTCCTTAATATATGTAGTGATTAAGGAGGTATGCTACACCAGAGAATTTTGATATGGCTGAAAGTGGAGGGTATGTACAACAATATTTGAAATCGAAAACTTTCAAATTTACTTTATTTAGTCAAAAAATGCAGTTTTAGTAGAAAGCAATCTGAAAAAAAATTAAAACCTGTTAGACTTGAAACTGTGATCTACAGTTCAGCAGTCTATGTGCTAACCTACTGAGCTACTCGGCTAATCAATGGTTTTTGAATGAATAGACAAATATTGCTGATATTTAAATATAATATTTTCATCCATGTTTTGAAACGAAGTCAGGCATCGTGACAATGTAGAGTACCTCCTTAAACAGATTTTTTCCCCCCCAAGTGTACTGCTAAAATTATTTTATAAATCTAGCAATATGTATGCTTTTTATTTGCTTTGTTCAGTTTGTTGAAATGGGGGTTTACACACTTGTATTCCATTTCAGGGAGTTGAATTGGGCTCATATAAAATGTACAAACTGGAATATACATCATACTTCTGTAGAATGTTAAAACAAAATGATGTGAAATTTTAGTGCTGGATTAACTTTCCGTGAATAGACAACTATTGTTCAGTGGTTGCTTTCTGTTTTAGTAAATTGACTTTTGTCAGTTTAATAGGAGAAAAAGCAAAACATGTTGGATAATGTGTTGTCATTACAAAATAATAGAAATTAGAAATTTTTGTTGAAAAATTGTTTTGAGCGTTTATATTTTCTGAAATGAAAAGGACTGCATGGAAAAGAAATTCAGGAAAGACATTCATATACTTTAAGAAAAAGACTGTTAGTTTAAATTCAACATTTTGCAAAGAACAGAGGAGATGAACATTGCTTTCTCTTTGTGTTTCAAAAGTTATTTGTATACATGAATGAAAAAGCTGAGAAGGAAGATGCTGGTGAAGAATCGACAAAGATAAGACTCTAGCTGGTTCTAATCACTTCATACTGTCACCTTATTCTTCCTGATCGATGTGAAGTGAAATGTGTTCCTAGAACCAGATTAGACAGAAATCCAGCTATATATCGTAAACACTTGTATGCACAGTCCTTCATTTTAAGTGATGATTAGGATGGAGTGAAGAAGATATTTTAAGTGATGATTAGAATGGAGTGAAGAAGACATTTTAAGTGATGATTAGGATGGAGTGAAGAAGACATTTTAAGTGATGATTAGGATAGAGTGAAGAAGACATTTTATGTGATGATAAGGATGGAGTGAAGAAGACATTTTAAGTGATGATTAGGATGGAGTGAAGAAGACAGAAGAACAGTGAACATTGTCAGTCAACCTCAATGTGAAAAACAGATTAACTTAACTTGTGTGTAGAAAAGAAAACGTTCAATTTGTGTCTGCCATTTGAGTGCCTATCTCTCCTTATCATGGAATCTTGATGTCCATTGTGCTGCTGTGGGAACATTCGGTGCATTAAATTGGACTGCAGTAGCCCTTTTTGGTTTCAAGTAACTTAGTAACTGCCAATTTGCGTGCTGTCATAGAGGGTACAGTACAGGGGGCAGCTAGTTTCTCTAGTATACTCCATGCCCTGCTATACCTCAATGTTTGCATTGTGTGGACAGAGAATACTTGATCATTCTGAAACAGATTTCTGGAAAAAGAAGACATTCCTTTGTAGGGATTTGGAATGTTTCATGGTGATGTGCAGTTAGATACAAAAATGAGTAAAGGAGATGAAAGTGTTACACAAGGATCAGCAAATACTATAAAATCACTTATTTTCATGTTGATGTTATTTTCATTGAATAGAAATAAATGTACAAGTCAAATATCTGAAGAGGAAGAATTCAGCCCCTAAAAGGAAACTATGCTATCATTTTCAAGTTGTTTCATAGTTTAATCCCATAAAAATAATTATTTGTATGTCGGAGTTCGATTAGTTTTTTAGTTTCTATATACAGGTATTTTATTTTATAACCTTCGTGGAAAGCCTTTTATCTTTTTCTATACATATTTGGTTGCAAAATCTTGATCTATAATCACTTGTCCATGCTCACACATCTGTTTTCACAATAAACACCAAAGAATTGATCGAAGTTTACTGCTATAAGGATAGAAACAGGTGCAATACATTTTTTATTGTACGTGTCATTGGGTCATTGTAAAGTAGTGATAATTTAGAAATTTCATTTTGGAAAATACATGAAGTTATGAACTGCGATGCTTTATGCCAGGATACTTCACGAGGTGCGTGTGCGTTAGCATTTAATGAAAAGTATGCTGATGTGAAGACTTCAGTTCATGCCCCATGTATTTTTCAAAATGAATTAATTTGAAATTTTTAAAATATATCTAAATTTTACTTTCATTTCTCTTGGAATTCCCAGCCATTATACTAGGCATATTATATTTGTGAAGATGTTCACAATTGCATCGTATTTATGAGGAAATGGCTCTCATTACAATTTGTAAAGACATCGAAGGGAAAAACATTGGAAATGTAAATATACATGTGTGTGTGTTCTAAACAAATGTCGGGAAAATTCAAGAGTTATTTGGGATATTTTTATCCACTTTTATGTGTCAATTTTATTTTCATTTATTAATTATGTATTAGTAATCCTTTACAATTTTTTTTCTTACTCAATTTAGTTGATCCCTGATTTTGGCTCTTTTCACCACAGCCTCTTTTTGGAAAAGTTTGCAAAGAATTCTTAAAAAGGTGAAATTATGTTTGCCCATTTCTCACAATTCAATCTTCTTGAGATATGCATTAACTTATCAATGGAAAGAAATGAGATTAACTCCTCTCTACAAGTGTATTCTGTTGAATGTCTTAAATTGTCTCAATGCATAGGAATTATTTCAATTTTTGTAGAGTTCAACAGCATTGATTTAGATATTTTTAGATTTACTGCAAATTAAGTAACAGTGGGCAAATTTTCCCCAATCAATCAATGTACAGCATATATCTTTGGGATTTACTACTAACACCCCCCCCCCCCCTACAATAATTGGTTGATGGCTGGTCTCACCAACAAGGGACTGCACAGGTTTCTTTCCCCAATTTGCACAATGTTCTTTGTATAACAGGTAGGCATCAGGGTGATGAGTTAAAAAAAATACCTCTATGTCTCATACTATTTCCTTTTCAAGAGGACAGTTCACCGAAGCTTGTTTTTGCTTTAAAAATCAACACTGTAAAACTGTATGAGAATGAAATATGTCATTTATTTTAGACAACAAATGATGAAGATAAAGATTCATACAAAGAAGGGGGGAAATCAGCGATCCACGAACACTGTCATAATCTTGCACAATATGTCAACCCATCATTTCTGATTTCCCCCATATAGATAATTTCACAAATAAATATGGTACTGACCAGTTCAAACAGGGGAAAATCAGTAGATACATACAATGTAATTACACAGGATTTCAACACATCTGTCCTGATTTTCCCCATACGTGATTATCACAAATAACAAACAATGACTAGTTAAAATACAGACCTTGGAAACTTGTTCCAAAATGTACAACAATCAAAAAGATGGCGAACAAAAAGGGCCAAAGATATGATTAACTTCTTATCTACCACAGCTGCTCTGGCCATTCACTACTATACACAGTTCTTATCTCTCACTGCAGCAGCAGTGTGAGGGTTAATTACCAGAGATATTTTGCAGCTGAGGAGATTTGCTGCTGGAATGAATGGTACACACATAAAACTCTCAATATCTCATTTATTTATTGGAATATTTTAAAAATTCAAAAAGTTTTTTATTCAGTGATGTTTCAATTTTATAAATTCAATTTTATAAACCCCAAAAAGTTAATTATTTCAAAAATGGCTTTCATTTACTATATTTACATAGCATTCCTTGAAATATACACAATAAGTGTAATTAATTCATTTTAACAGTTCTTGGTGGTACTTGAAAAAGCAGTCATTCTTTATGCACAGTCTAACATTACATTGTCTGCATCCAGTAGAGACTTCGTGTCTCTTGTTCTGCTTTGCACATCCCTTACATCGTCCAGCTTTTTCAAATTGAATGGGCCAATGTGCATCCCCACAATTTCCCGTCACTCCAGGTGCCCTACGCTTTCTACTTCCTCTGAATGTTCCGATCATCTGCTGCGCCAATGCCATTCGGAAGTCCAACTGTGTTCTCTTTTTTTCCTTGTTTGTTTTGGTCAGCAACTTATGATTTGGCGATTCTTGCATGCAAATCAAGGAATTGACAAGTGCAACATCAAAACAAAACCAAAACAAGTACTTGTACCATTTTTTGGCTTTTCTGCAAGTGGAATACTGCATCCTCTTTTGGTCAGCCAAGTCTACACCAAACATATATTTGTTGTATAGCTCAGAGACACTTGGAGCTGACACATCCTTTAGGGTCCCATCCTTTTGACGTCTTTGCACTACTCTGGTCTGTGTAGGATCGCAGTTTGTGCTTAGGTAAGTCACAATCTTCTTGTCTTTCCATGCTGTTGCTACTAGGTTGCCTTTCTGCATTGTAAGGGATTCTCCTCTGTTCTTTAATTTGGCACTTTTGATGGCTTCTGGCATTCCACGGCGATTTATTCGGACAGTGCCACAAGAGTAGATCTTTTCACGTAACAAGCGTTCAAACAGTTCTGGGCTCGAAAAAAAATTGTCCATGTAAATCACATGCGATTTTCCAATCAATTTCCGAGTTAGGTCCTTCACCACACGTGCCCCCAACCCTTCCTCTGGTCTTCTCTCTGCGACTCTTCCGGTGTACACTTGAAATTCATGTACGTATCCATTGTGTGGTGAAGCACGCTCCCACACTTTTATTCCAAATTTTGTGGGTTTGGCCGGTAAGTACTGTTTGAATGACAGTCTTCCTTTGAAGGCTATCATTCCTTCATCAATGGACTGTTCTTTATGAGGACTGTAGTTTTCCAAACATGTCTCAGAAAGTTTGTCAATTACTGGTCTAATATGACACAGTTTGTCATGTCCTTGGCGTCCCTTAGGTGGATTTTGTCTGGTATCGTTCATGTGAAAGTATTTGGAAATTCTCTCAAAACGTGTCCTTGTCATAATGGAAGGTATACTTGGAAGCTCAAAGGGCCACAATGACTTCCATGCAAGGGTGTACGAAGGAACTCCTATGACGGAAAATACTACATGAATTCCCAAAAACGCCATCATTTCAAGAAAGGTAGTAGGGACCCACACTTTATCCGGCCTTGTTTCAATGCATCGCGCAGCATACTGATTTGTTTCCTCTACAATTTTGTCGATTAAAGAAACAGGGAAAAATTTGTGAAAGAAATCTAATTGTTTCTTATGTTCTTCTAAAACAAAAGCTGCTCCAACTTGCTCATTAAACTCGGCAACGTTTGGTCTGGAGAGCGTTCTTGTCCAAGTTTCTTCGTCTATTTCCTCTTCTGATTCTTCGGACGAGGAGGAATCATCAATATCGGAGAAAGAAATATCACTTCCAATACTTCTTGTCTCCGTTCCATCTATTTCTGAATTTGTAAATCCCTCAAATTCAAAATCTTCATCGTCTGATAGAAATATATCGAGAATGTTTTCCGCCATCTTGACTTGCTTCGAATAGTGTAAACAACGCTTTGGAAAGCTCCTTTGTACTTGTTAATAGATAACCTAATATGGAAAACTGACGTATTGTATTACAGATATACCTTTCCTAAAACTAATTTTCATTGGTTCAGAGATGGGAAATCTCTCCAATCTAACCAATCACATTTAATGTAACATGTGTAAAAAAGCGGATATATCAGTCAGTACGATTGCGCATGTATTTGTTTACAGCGGATATATACGACAATGCGGTTTAGCTAGTGGTAATATCAGACGGGTTTATCCGTCACTGCGAGCACAGAGAAGATAAAATAAGCGTGTATATACGTCAGTGGTAGGGAAAGAGTTAACTAATCATATTCAGAGCCATCCAAGGTGAGCTGTCCTTTAACTTGTGTAACAAATTCAAAACATTTATACATAAGTTGTGAAAAACATTACTACAATTCAACCATCGCGGAGGTAATTAATGGATATTTCGGTTGGACCCTGTTGGTGAATCAGCACGCAAACATGCCTAAAACAGGTACTTTAAAGTGGGAAGGGAAATGGATTGGAGGTTTTTCCGTAGCAGTTAAACACTGACCTGCATGGTAACCCCGTTGTTGCAGCAGTTAAACACTGACCTGCATAATGACCTCATAATTGCGACACTTGACTTGCATGGTAAACCCCATTTTTAGGGAAGTAGAACACTGGCATCTTTGGTAAATGTTATAATAAGGTGAAAAATTGGCCTGCATAGAAAGATACCGGGTACAGCCAATGAGTGAAATAAGCCAACAACTTGATGCAGCAGTTAAACACTGACCTGCATAAAATATTTGAACTTCACTAACGAATGAGCTGATTCAGGAGAGGTGAATTGATCAAAGAGAGAGTGTAGGGATGCTATAGCGTTTCAAGGCATTAAAGTTCCAGCGACCTAATTGTTGGATATAATTCTCCGAGTACCCTTTTTGTGCTGCATATGTTGTTGCCCCAATGCGAAAACTTTGACCTTTGTATAGTGCAGGATTGAGACCCACATACTTAATGATGTTTGAAAGCTCTTTGGAAACATAATTGTATGTAATTGGAGAACCATCTCTATATTGAAAAAGTGGACCAGATGTATGACCTGAATGCGACAGATAACGGTGTAATGTTTTGACGGGGCAATGGTCCAGTTCGGAGGAGCTCTCTACACAAATTGTGACAGGCTTATTCATTTTTTGGGTTTTGAAATAGCGCAATACTAATTGCACTCTAGAGGGAGTTGAGCCATTGTATTGAAACTCTACATCTTGAAGGTGAATGACTTTATCTGATGTGATGCCTTGTTTCACTGTGACCTCACCAAGTCTAAGCAAAGCATGAAAACAGAGAAAAGGGCTTCTAACATGATACAATAATCCAAAACAGAAATGGTATGGGGTATAGCCTTGATAATCTGAAGCAAGGTATCTCTGGTAATTGGCAGGCGTGAATCCACTGTGGGAGACAACCTGTGACAACCCCTAAGTATCTTTTTCACAATAAACATCTGTGTAGGGTGCGGTAATGCAAGTATCTTGTGTACCATAGCCTATGGCAGAAATATGGGAAGAAATTGTACTTGCACTAAAATGGGATGCATGCTAGTGGGCTATAAAGTTGCATATGTCAACCACACGCAAGGGTAAAGCTCCCTGACCTTGAAATGTTTGCAGGAGTTGCCATGATCGCCGGTACGCTAATTGAGTTGATGATGCCAAGGATGCAGATAAAAGTGTCCCTGCCCCATGTGCTAAATGTGTAAAAGAGAGTATGGAATGGGTGTCTGACATTCCTCCAGATGCGGTGCTAGCTGCCGAGCTGCCCTGAAATACTGCGTCAAGGATGGTGTTGACATTGTCACTTGAAATGGCTTGGTTGGAAGTGGTGGGTATGTCCTCACAAGTCCCATCCATTTGGTGCAGTGAATTGGGAGGCGTCTGTTCTGGGGGAACGTTTGCATTTTGGGCCCGTGCCTGCTCCTGGACGATGTGTCTCGCCAGTTTTTTGTAGTCTATGGTGGGTGTCAACTCTGCAGGCTCTTGTTCCGCAGACGGGTTGTGTGGTGCTACACTGTGACGGCTGGACTTCTTTGGAGCGGGCCGGGGTGAAGCTGGTCGCTTCCTTGAAGTGGCTTTGCCCTTTGTCATGTTTGCTAAAACAAAAATAACCACAGTAAATCTGGGCATCAAGGAAAAAGGGGCATGTTTATATATTCTCCTTTGAATCCACAGATCATCAAACTCTGAATCTTTGAGAAAAGCTCATAGGCTAAGAGTGTTGAGATTTTGAATAGCACAGTCATCATTATTAGAACAGTTGATCCAAAACCTCAAAGAATTACATTCGAAATTTTGTTATTTGGCACAAACACACGAGTATGACACTAGGGTTCTTTCGAGTTGCTTACTCGCACAGGCTTATTGTAACTGCAAGGCTCTGAGGTGTTGCTCATCTTGACTGTTAAGTACAATTGAGTTATTGTATGGCACAAACACACGAGTATAGCAGGATTCTTTCAAGTTGCTGACTGGTACAGGTGTGTTGCTGATTGATGAAGTCTTGAGCATACTGCTAGGTACAGAAGTGTTGCCGACGGGTACTGGAACATTTGAACCGCAGGACTCTGGCAATTAATTACTGCTGGGTTCTACATTCTTGCATTTTCAAAGATTGCTGGTTTGAGGTTATTATTACTTCTTGTTTTTGGCTTGAATTTCTGTTGAATAAAGATAAAAATATAAAAAATGTCAGCAAACTTTTCTAAATATATTTGGTTTAAAACCTAACTATACGTTCTTATGCAGAAAAAAATGCAAAGAATGCATTGTCTATCTAGATACATTTGTTTACATCATCTAACATCGAAGTCAGTGAGAAAAGCGTTCTCTGTGTCACAACTCATCCACACTTTGATACCTCTCTTAATTGGTTTGGCTTGCAAATACTGCTTGAATGATAAGTCTTCCAGTCCATTTAATCATGGCCTCATCAATGGCCAATTTTCCATTTGGTTTGTAGTTATTGTTGAAATTTCTTCTTGCCATTGTAATGACTTCTCTCACTTTGTAGAGTTTGTCAAAATTCCTGGCTCTCCTAGCTGGTTCATTTGCCCTGTCACTTACATGCAAATACTCGGTAATTTTTTCATACCTTCGAACAGTCATGATGGATTTTGTTCCTTCATTACCAAGAAATAAATCTTTAGACCGGTAGTCTTTGTAGGATGGCAGCTGATTGATCCCCATTACGATGTTCAACCCGAGGTAGGCCTTCATTTCTTCCTCCATGATGTCATACCATACTCGGTCTTCTTCACCTTTCTGTTGCATTTTCCACCATGCATAATTGTTAGTGTGTTGCACAAAGTCATTAATGATCTCAGGACTGAATATTAGATCAAAATAATCCTTTGCTGTAAAAACGTCTGACTGTACTGAGAGAGAGCTGTTTCAGCGTTTGCTTATTCAACCTGTTAATATCAAAGTATATGCATAGATTTTTGAGGGTCAAATTTTCATGTTTTAAGCTATATGAGTTTGATTTATACCATCCTTTTCGTCTCGAAAAGACAAAAAAGAATATGTAGTTAAAATAAATGTAGGATGGATAATGAAA
The DNA here is from genome assembly GCF_947568905.1 of Ostrea edulis. Lineage (NCBI taxonomy): Eukaryota > Metazoa > Mollusca > Bivalvia > Ostreida > Ostreidae > Ostrea > Ostrea edulis. The sequence continues at coordinate 109,334,446 of NC_079164.1, forward strand.
ATGTTACGCCCCAACCCTTCTATAATTTGAATTGCTAGTCCCAAGGGGTAGAACATTAAAAAAAATCGATAATTTTTAAGCCCGGAAAAATTCTTAGTTCGTAAGTCACTTTTTACAACGTTTGTCATTTTTACACTTTTTGGGTTTGGTCGAGTCGTTGGTCGAGTCGTTTTTTACACTTTTCCAGTACTTAGAATAGTCCGAACTATCTACAGTAGAAAAGACTCACTCTATATACAGGGGACTCACTCTACAGACTCACTCTATAGACAGTCTACAGGAAACTCAATCTATATTCAGACTACAGGGGACTCTCTCTATATATACACTACAGGGGACTCACTCTATACACAGACTACAGGGGTCTCGCTCTCTATATACAGACTACAGGGCACTCACTCTCTATAGACATACTACAGGGGACTCTCTCTATATACAAACTACAAAGGACTCACTCCATATACAGACTACAGGGCACTCGATCTATATACAGACTACAGGGGACTCACTCTATATATAGAGCGAGTCCCCACTCTACATACAGACTACAGGGGATTCACTCTATAGACAGTCTACAGGAAACTCACTCTATATACAGACTACAGGGGACTCGCTCTATATACAGACTACAGGGGACTCACTCTATACACAGACTACAGGGGACTCACTCTCTATATACAGACTACAGGGCACTCACTCTCTATAGACAGACTACAGGGGACTCTCTCTATATACAAACTACAAAGGACTCACTCCATATACAGACTACAGGGGACTCACTCTATATACAGACTACAGGGTACTCACTCTATATATAGACTACAGGGGACTCACTTTATAGACAGTCTACAGGAAACTCACTCTATATACATACTATTACATTGAAGATAAATTTCTAATGGTATCTACTTCTGTATTGAGTATTTATATTGTCAGTTTCAAATAAAACATCACAAGTAAATCGGATTTTCTCAATGTTTTTATCTATATTATTATATACTGGATTTGTAAAATAAATTTAAAAAACGGAGCGGACCATTTCCGCCCGCGATAAACACTCCCCCTCGCCCTAGTTGGTAATGATTTGTACATCTTGTCCAAACAGTTCACGCCGCAGGTCTTTAATAGTGTGGGCTTTCATTAGAGCATAGTTGTGGTACATGCTGGCGATATCCTCTAAAACCGCAGTTCGCAGTTTTATGTTGTACCTTAATGAACGACGGTTTCCCATGTTGTATCTCATCTGCAAGCTACGCAGTATTCTGTTCAGGTGTACTATCTGCCTGCAGGCTATTTCGAAACGTCGCTCGCACTCCACCAGGTACTGTACTTGGTTGTCTAAGGTATTCCTGTAGGGACTCGTCGCACTCATCTTGGTACCTGTAATTTAACAACAGCACTAGTGGTATAGTTCAGATTTGTAATGTCCTTGTCTATTACGTAATATATGATATGAAATATAAGTTACACATTATATGATATCGGAACTTATCTGTAACCTGCAGATATATTTATGTATACTACATAAGTTCGTTTGGTTAGCAATCAGAGCCCACATCTCATTTTTAAATAGCATGTTAAAAAAATCTATAGGTTCAGGATTCTCTGTAATCGGTGTGTTTAGCCCTGGCGTCTCTGTAAATGGAGCGCAAGACGGCATTGAATCATAACAAGTCCAACCAAACTCTTCATCTTCGCGAACATTTATATCCTTCACTGATTGATCAAAGTCTATTTCTCTAACGACTTCAATAATATTTGATATATTTTCAGGCCCGAACCCTTCAAAGTCGCTCTCATCACCGGAATCTTGTAATAATTGCATTAAGTCATCATCAATGTCCGATTCATTTTCACTTCCCGCCATGATTGTGTGTCATTCTCTTTTTGTCACTTCGTCTAAGTTATTTTTCTGTTTAACATTTATATAAAAGTTTTCATTATTTCAAGCGCAAGAACGACCTGATTCATATATCTATAGGTTAAGGATAATTGCTGAGTTGTTCAGAACATCTAGCAATTGCAGTGCAATGCTTTATTTACGTCTATACAAAAACGACATATGCCGCGATCAGCAGCAATGGACAAAAAAGTCAGTGCGGCTTAAGCCGCGAATAGCGTAGTAAGGGTTAAGTTATATTCTGGCCCAACCAATGAAAGGTGAAGATAACCAAGCAATATAAATTATCATTGGCATAAAAAATAACCGGTTGATTATGGAAAGCCGTAGGGTACCCCCACATTATTATTATTTTTCCCTATATAAAATACCGAAATTATAATCTCTTCCTTTCTGAAAAAGCGATGTTTCTAGGTTGTCTTAGATCTCGCCACCTTGCATCATATTCATCATCCTCATTTTCACTCTCAGCATCCGAAGATAACGGAGACAAACTAGGTGAAGACACTAGTGATAAAGAAATGTCACTTTCAATATTTTGTTCTGCGTCATCTTCATTATTTTCGTTAACAAAGTTAAAGAAAGCGAAGAGTCGCCATCACTTGAATCCACCATTTTGATAACTGATGTGTAAAGAGATCAGTGGAAAACTCTCAACTATTTTTGCTTGGCTTTTAATAATACTTTGCTAAATATAGACAGAAACCCCTGAATGATGTAATCTAATGTAATGTCTCACTGATTTTCAATGGCTGTTGACATCTGACATCATGTTTTTAAAATACAGACCAATCAGCCATTATTTTACGTCGGAAGTATGAAGCACATTTATGCGACATCAAGTATACAAACATGGCAAAGTCCAACATATCCTTGCATTATCAGGGATACTATGGTGCTAACTGTGAGCGCTTATCAGCAACGCTGGGGATACTAGCAATAAAAATTAAGTGTATATGTGCGTCTGCAGTAGGGAAAGAGTTAAAAGTATAGGGCTTAAATAAATTAGGATATTTCTGAGTGCTAGGATGCTGTTGATTTACAAATATCTTCAGAATAATCTTGACAATGAAATCAAGCTTGCATGACTTGAGTCTCCATTTTGGTTTTATTCTGTGTGAAATAGATGCTTATAATTCCATGAGAAGGCTTAGCAGTGTCAAACGTTCTGCTGCTTTTATTTAATAAAGCTGATTTTGAAAGCAAAATGAGTGGATGTGAAAATACCAGGTTTTTCTGTTTTTGTTTTTTTTTTGAAATCGGAAGAAAATGAGTAAAATGAAAAATTCTATTTCTTTCGCCTTGTATGTAAATATTGTACTGAATAGAAATTGGCTGCACATGTAGTTTTCAGAGTGAATAATTTTAAAACCCATATCAGTTTTAGTATTATTTTATACCTTTTTCTATGTATTGTTGTTTGTTTTTATTGTTTTACATGTAAGGCCAATTCAATTTACTTTGTAGATTATCATGCAGGGTCACCAAAAAGTATTGCACGGGTGGGAGGATTTTATTTTTTAATTTTTATACGCCCGTCTTTAGACGGGACTCCCGTATTATGGTACAGCGATGTCTATGTCCGTCCGTTCGGGGTTTTCTCTTTATAATTTCATTTCCCTTTCACATATTATGCTGAAACTTGCTGTGTAGCTTCTTTGTTGGTCACTCTAGATCATACTGTAATTTTGATCCATTTCGACCTTTTTTCCAGGAGTTTTGCCCCTTTATTTGGAAATAATTATTATATGGAGGGTACATAATTTGCCCGCCCTACTCCTCCCACAGTTTTCAAATGAGAGCCTTCTTATTTTGTGGAGTGTTTGTATGGGTATTGAAGATGTGCATGTGGGATGGATTTTGATTTTCTACAATTTTTGAGAAAATTACAGGTTGTTGGACTTGTCTATTTGGAAATTAATATTCTATGGAGGGTACGTAATCTGTCCGCCCAACTCTTAGCTCCCACAGTTTTCAAGTGAGGACCATCTTATTTTGTGGAGTGTTTTTATGGGTATTGAAGTTGTGCATCTGGGGAAGGATTTTGATATTCTTCCATTTTTGAAAAAAATTACAGTTTGTTGAACTTGGTCCATTTTTAGGAAATCTTAGATTTTTAAGCTAAGACCCTTTGTTCATATGAAAGTTTGTCACATCCTCATGATGGCTGATACTACCTGAAGCAAGCATTTCACAGGCATATTATGTATCGTTTGCGTTACTCTTGTTATTTTCTGAGAAAAATATTAATGACAAACTAGTTTTTGTCAACAGAAGTGCATCATTTAATGCCAGATCGATAGATATCAATCTGTGGTTATTTCACAGACGAATTCCAGGTTAACTCATTCGGCCCCAAGCACCCTTATCTACACAGTGCCTCAGCAGCTGTTATCAGCTTGTGCCCCAGACAGATTTTGGGAGAGATGCTAAGTGATGTTGATAATATGCACATGCTTTATATTTACCTTTGTATCTCCTTAATTATTCCACTGATCACTTTGAAATTTTCACAACATAGAAAACAAAATTTTCAATCCATTGATATAATTTTATAGGAAACAATAATTATTTATATTTGTAATAAGTCCTTGTAAATATAAATTACTGCTTGAAATTAGTTTATTGTCAGAGATCTGAGGACATTTCAGGGAATTTTGACACATGATATGGCTTGAAACACTTCCCACATAGGTTCACATTGCATTGTTCACAACCATAGCCTGGTTCTGATCTAATTTTTTTAGTTGCACAATGTTTACAAGTTTTTTTCTTCATCACAGTTGGCCAATGGGTCTCGTTAGGTTGGACTGGTATCTGCACATCTGATTGTCTCTTTCTCTTGGACATAAATGCTCCAAGCATCTGATGTGCCAACTTCATTCTAAATTCCATTTAGGTCCTCTGTCTAGTTCTGTTGGTTTTTGTTTTTAGGGAATGTTGGTGAGATTCTTTCATAAGGAGGTAGGAATTTACAATGGCAACGTCGAATAGAAAGAAAAATAAATATTTCAACCATTTTAGTGCTTTCCTCACTGTGTTGTAAGCAGATCTGAGCTGATCTGTATGATCGACATCATTCATGTACTGATTGTACAATTTCACAGCCTTAGGACAGGGTACATTCTTGGTGGAGCCATCCTTCTGCTTTCTATTCACTGACGTATCTTCACCATTTGTATGAAGAATTGTTATATTCTTTTTGTCTTGCCAAACATTTACACGCATACTTCCTTTTTGTTTTGTAACATTTCTTCCTTGCTCCTTCAACTCGGTTGTTCCTATGTCCTTTGGGAGGCCTTTCCTATTGGCCCTCACTGTGCCGCAAGCATAGGTATCCTCACGCCACAGCTGTAGGAACAGATCCGGGGATGTGAAGAAACTGTCACAATATATGTGGTGTCCAAGTCCTATTATTGGTCTTGCAAGGTCTAACACAACACGAGAGCCCAGGTCCTTCTCTGCAACATTATTATGACGTCCAGTGTGAACCTGGAAGTCATTTATATATCCATTGAAAAGGTCGGCTTTGACCCACACTTTGATACCCCTCTTTGTAGGTTTGAGAGGCACGTACTGCTTGAACCCCAGTCTTCCTGAGAATCCTATCATCGCCTCATCTATGGAAACTTCTTTGTGTGGATGATACTCTTGTTTGAAATTTGTTCTCAGGAGCTCCAGTAAAGGTCTGACGTGAGCCAACTTATCGTGGGCAGGATCCTCTTGGGCTGGATTTGAGGTTGTGTCTGCAACATGAAAGTATCTTTGTAATGTCTCAAATCTAGTCCTGGTGAATTTTCCTTCTATGCAGGATGGGTGGAATAACTTGTCCTTGTACCAATACATAACTTGTGCAGGAGCTGGTAAAATACCCATGACAATTGCCACCCCCAAGTATGCTTTTATTTCTTCTCCATTTGTTGGATACCAGGCTGGATTGGGATTCACATTAATGACTCTCTCGGCATATGCATTTGTCTGTTGCGCTATTTCTTCATAATAATTTGATGGAAAAAACAAGTGAAAAAAATCCATTTCTGTTTTTGAAGACTCCATTACCGTTGTTGGGCCTTGGATTGGTCCAGTGAAATCTTTAATATTTATTTGACGTAAATTGCTAGCGGTTGGTCACCTTCATCCTCGGATTCATCAGACACATTGGCAAAGTCCGACTCATCGTCTGATATATCGGACAAACTAATATCAGATTCAAGTTCCCTCATAATCTGTAGTTGTTTCCTGACATTTCTTTCTTCTGCTACTGTACATTCTTCTACAGTAAATCCCTCAAATTCGCCATCACTATCTATCGAGTCAAATATATCCGCCTTGTTTGTTTTCAAAACCCACGCTTGAATGAAACTATATACTTTTGTTTCTCATTGTCTCTAATGTTATGAATATATATTAGGTAAAAGTTGACAAAGACTTAAACAACCATTCTGATTGGTTGTATCATTATTGTTCAGCACAAAATGAGACATTTTCAGCCAATCAGAGGCCTTTTCTCAACCCTATGTCAGCACCTTCAGTAGACGTGATCGGCCAGAGAGAGCATTGTAAACACTACGTTTCCAGACGTTACTGGCCAAACAATGTACGATATTTAGACCGCCTGATTGGGGCCGAATGAGTTAAGCTTTAATTTCAAACACAGAAAGATACCAAACTTCTTCATGATGAAGAACATTAATCCCTTCCTTTCATATACGCCCGTAAGAAATTGAGAAAACCATATGATCTATTTTTTTTCACGTTACAATACCGGAAATGTATAAAAAGAAGTGTAAATACTGGAGTCGGGCATGAAAATTTTTCTGGAAATCGCAACTTCTGCAAAATAAAAAACTTCCGGGTGGGCTGATTAGTGAGGGGCGGGTGGGGATGATAATCTTGAATTGGCCTAAATCACTTTAGGGTAATTTTCTTAATTAGATAAAGTGCTATATAAATGTATACTGATAATCATAATTTTAAATGTATAGAGAGGGGAAAAAAGAAAGAAGAAAAAGTGCAAGAAAAAAATATTTAAAAAAAAAAAAAATGAAATGAAAAGGAAGACCAAAAAAAAAGAAAAAAAAAAGAGTGAATGTTGGTGTTCATCAGTGAAGTGATTGTGTATAAATGTTCATACAGCCATACTTTGATGTGAATTCATGTTGGTTGGATTGTTTAAAATGTGAATTGAAAATAACTGTCAGTGGCTTTTTATGTGTTTGTAAAAAGATGCAGATTTTTGAACGAGATGTTTTTCTGTAAAACAATAAATTGTATTTTCTAGCTTTCAATTAACTAATGATGGATGTCATGATTAGTTAACATTTAATATGGATTTAATAATTTCATGTGTACTTGGAAAATTGATTTAGAAAGCCTTTTTGTGTGCTTTTTATTTGCTTTCTTCAGTTTGTTGAAATGGGGGTTTACACTCTGGTATTCCATTTCAGGGAGTTGAATTGGGCTCATATAAAGTGTACAAACTGGAATATACACCATACTTCTGTAGAATGTTAAAACAAAATGATGTGAAATTTTAGTGCTGGATTAACTTTCCGTGAATAGACAACTATTGTTCAGTGGTTGCTTTCTGTTTTAGTAAATTGACTTTTGTCAGTTTAATAGGAGAAAAAGCAAAGCATGTTGGATTAATATGTTGTCATTTGTTTATGTTATGGAAATTCCAAAGTTAAATTGAATTTTGGTTGAAAATTGTAGTGATGGTACATGTTTATATTTTCTGAAATGAATTGGACTACAAGGAAAAGATGTTCATATGTTTGAAGATAAAGACTTTGTAAATGAAATTTGTCAAAGTTTGGAAAGATAATGCCGTGGTTCGAAGATCTGCTCTATGCCAGATGGTTGGATGAACAGTGCTGTATCTCCGTTTCTTAAGTTATTTATTTACATAATGGGAATAATCATTAAATGGAGATCATCACCATGTTCTTTCTCATTAACTTCAAACTGTCACCATATTCCTACTGAACCAGATTAGACAGAAATCCAGCTATATCATGAACACTTGTATGCACTGTCCTTCATTTTAAATGATGATTAGGATGGAGTGAAGAAGACATTTTAAGTGATGATTAGGATGGAATGAAGAGGACATTTTAAGTGATGATTAGAATGGAGTGAAGAAGACATTTTAAGTGATGATTAGGATGGAGTGAAGAAGACATTTTAAGTGATGATTATAATGGAGTGAAGAAGACAGAAGAACAGTGAACATTGTCACTTAAACATCATTGTGAAAAACAGATTAACTTGTGTGTAGAAAAGAAACCATTTAATTTGTGTCTGCCATTTGAGTGCCTATCTCTCCTTATCGTGGAATCTTGATGTCCATTTTGCTGCTGTGGGAACATTCGGTGCATTAAATTGGACTGCAGTAGCCCTTTTTGGTTCCAAGTAACTTTAAGTAACTGCCAATTTGCGTGCTGTCATAGAGGGTACAGAACGGGGGCAGCTAGTTTCTCTAATATACTCCATGCCCTGCTATACCACAATGTGCAACACGTTTGCATTGTGTGGACAGAGAAAATTTGTTCGATCTGAAACATATTTCTTGAAAAACTAGACTTCCATTTTAAAATTTAAATCTACCAAAGATCTGGAGTGCTACATATTTCATGAAATGTGAATATGATGGAAGGAAAGTGTTGCACAAATGTCGATCAGCAAATGTTAAAAAATCGGTGCCATCATATCCAAAGTATGCTGTGAAAATTGGTTATTTTTGCCAGTTTGCCATCATAATATTACTATTAATAATATTGTTTATATTGTTTAAACTTTTTAAAAAAGTTTTTAATTTCTGTATACAGGTATTTTATTTATAATCTTTGTTGAATGTAAAAAAAATTCATTTCTGAAAATACATGAGGCTATGATATGCAGCCTTCATGTCTGCACACTTTGTTTTAAGCTTTTTAAAATCTTCTTTTAGTATTCTGGTTATGTTCATTGCATTCAGAAATCTGTCTCTACTTTGAAAGCAAAGCAATTTGTATAAGCATATAAAAAGAAGTAATACCCGTTTTTGAAATTCATGCTACCTTCGTATCAGTCGGGGCCATAACGCCAACAAGTGATTTCCAAAAATAACTCAAATGAGTTATTTTTTTGGTCACAATGAGTTTTTAGTTTTGATAATTAACAGAGAAACAAATAATAAAAGAAGTAACGAATCGCAACAAAGTCTGAAAACAACATCTGTGTCCACACCCCTTCAACAAATTTGTAAAAAAAATTCTAGAACCAAGGTTCTCCAAAACAGGGTATTTGATTTTCCCTTTAATTTCGCTTTCAAAGATGAAGAATTCTTTTTCTTCAAGCTTATTACAAATGCTTCCCAGCTTTGTCATGCTTCTTGAAAAAGCAAACCCAATATCCAATTGGGCTTTTTAGATGATTGGACGGTCTGAAAGAGAAATCATTCAACCCAACTTAACTGGTAACCATGTGTTAACTAATATTATTTAATTAAAGTAAATGTTTATTTACTTTGTGAACAGCTTAAAATCTACATATCTCTATACTTGTGGGGTATGAGAGGCCCTGTGCCCCTGAGATGCAAAAGGCTGAAATTTTGTAGAAGGCTTTTTGGGGTGGTTGCATGGGTCTGAGACAGACGTGGCTTCAGAAAAACTGTCTGAATGTCGGGAATATCTGTCCCCCATCTGAATTTATGCAGTTGTTGCAGCTTTCTGGCTTGACAAAAGCTGATGAATTGTTGTCGTACATGACAGATAGTCTAAAATCTTACTTTGAGCAAGCAGATTCTCGCCTAAAAGTTTTTGGAGGATGGCTAAATTTGCAACTGACCACTGCGAAATATGCAGATTTTCTAATTTAGGTTTAACAGGACCAGATTCGAAAATAAGCTGACCGTCCTCATTTTTAGATAACACCCTCTCTGTTTGCAATAAGGATGCATTATCTACAAAATCTACAATATCAAAATGTGCAGAAGGGCCAAGTATTCCCCGTAAATTTTTTTTTTTTTAAAGTTACGACTGAAGGTTCAAAGAATATTTTGAAAGTGACGCTAACTTGAGATCTGCTTAGGTAAAGAATGATAATAGGCATTTGATTGGTCAATTATTTGTTAGTTTTTGAAATTTGGCACAGATAGAAACTGATTGGTTATTAATTACATATATAAGTGGCACTCTTGCTTGGACAACTAATCCGATAGGTTGTTGATTACATAAATAGGTGGCGCCCTCAATTGCCCCTAGGGGGATCCCTATCAAGGCTTAAAGGATCTTGATTAAAAGGACAAAAAGGGAGGCTTTGTTTGATTGGTTAAGAATCATAACAATCAAATGGGGGTAATGGTGTCCAGGCAAATACATGATGGCCACAGTCATAAATTAATAACAATTAAATTACATTGGATATTACAATACATGTAATTTGATTTACAGAATTTTATAATGTCTTAACATGTCACAGGAACACGGAGAATATCTTCACTCTTACATGTCGTAACATATCTCAGTATCAACACTTCGAACAAGTTACGTCCCTTGTCTGCCATTCTGCAGTTATAAAATGTTGGCCTTTATAATTTTCAGATCATTTACATAAATGTCCAAATGTGGTCCCCTTGCAACCCATAACTTATTAAATAATGTTGGATAAAATTCACAGTAGTAATCTAGCTATTACATTAATTGAATTGTTATGGACTTAGCCTAGTGATTTTTCACCATATTGACCTTTGCCTGCTCCCGCAAAGGGAATTAACTCGCCGTGAAGTGTTGATAATTAACGAATTAACTGATAACCTGACTTCTTCATGAATTTGATTTCCTTTCTCTTCTTAACTTGACATGCTGATGATTCAGTACTCTAATGGCCAGTACCTTAGAATTAAATATATGCACACAGTATCACCTCTAAACGTCAACAAACTTATAGCGAGCGCAGCAAGCCAGCGCGGACTACGAGCTCTATTAACTAAAGCATGCGAAATAATCCCAGCAAAATCTAAACCTTTAACAAGAAAAATTTTTTGAAGCCAATCCCAGAAGTCCCTTGTCAAAAATGGCTGAGATCTCGCAAAGTCGCACCTTGGAAAATGATTGTGAACCTGCGTGGATTATCATCCTAATCTTGTGATCTCGGATTTACTGATAGGATAAAATACGGTATGATCTATTAGAATGGGTCTTCACCATAATCTGATGATTCGTTAAAGAAATCAATAATATATATGGAGTTGGACTTTACTTTCTAATGTTTGATATTCACAAGCCAATTATTATGATAATCACATTTCCTACTGAACAAAATCACTTGCCCCATCGGGCAAGTGTGTATTGAGTTTCACTTGTTCAAACTTGCATGGTTTTCACTTGTCTTGGGCAATCGGACAACCGTTAATGTTGATCCCTGCCTGGGGCGGGGCCAAATTTAATTTATGGTGTTTATATGTAAAACATTTAACTCTTAGACTGCTGCTTAAAATTTTGCAAAGATGGCTGAATTAATTTGTGGAAATCCTTGACAAATACTTGTTTTGTTTGAATGCTAATATCTCGGCCATTTTTTCAACAACATATTTAAAAGATTTATATGAAAATTCATTATAAAAAATAAGGGATTTGAATTATGAGTTTCATTTTCTCAGATTTTTGATATTTACTGGTACAGGTAAGTCTAAAGGTGAAAAATACCAGAAATGGATACCAGGTTGAATAAATGCATAATTCTTCACCATTTTGTACTTTTAGGTACAAGCAATGAAGCAGAAATTGTTCAATGTTTATGTCAGGAATAATAACACATTTTTTTATGAGTTTATTTACACATTATGGACAGGTAACACAATTCATATCAAAGTAACAAATTGAAAAGAAAATGAAATGCAGTTTCAAAAGAAATCAATGGTTATCACTGTTATTTTTACATGATAATGTCAATGTAAGGTGGTGCAGAACAATAATAATCAAACATGATAATGTTCATTTCACTGTCTGTGTCACTGGTGTCTTTGTACCTGTGCCAGGTAACAATACAGCTTCGTATTGCTGTAGCGAATGGTACGCATGAAAGCAGTCAGGAACACGGGATTTTTGCAATCTGGGCACCAGAAAGTAGTTTGTTTTCTTTTGAAGCCATGCCTGTCAGTTTTCTTCGGATTGCAGGCATAACAATCCCGACACGGCTTAGCTCGCTTAGCGCCTGGCTTGGCGGGAATGTGGTCCGGAAAGTGATGTACTGTAAGACGAGCTGCTTTGTCTCCTGTGTGCTTTCTTCCTTTGCTGGTGGAAGGCTTAGGAACATCAGGAGCTTAATTTATCAAAGCTGTAACAGGAGCCATCTTGAAGTCATGACTGCTTAGTTTCTTGTCATCAGTGTTGAATTTGGTGTACAAGAGGTAGGCGTTGACAACACATAGGTTGAAGAGATGGAAGAATAACTTCTTATACCATTTTGTTGTCTTTCTCAGGCAAGTGTTGTATTGGCCCATCTGATCAGACAAGTCTACTCCTCCCATTAAACTAATGTATTCCACAATACAAGTCGGCTTCACAATATACTCATTCGTTGTCCTGTCGCGTTTATCGAGTACTGTCATGTTGGCTTCGTGAATCGTAGTTAGCATATTCACATCTCGTTTGTTGTGGTACTTGACTGCCAGCATTTCTTCACCTTCATTCCTTTGGAAAATAACTTGGGAAGGTTTCAGCTTAATGTTTCTTTTCAGAGCTTCTGGCACATGTTTTCTGTTTTTTCTGAGTGTATCACAAGCGTAGGTGTTGTGCAGTAGCAACTTCCCGAACAACTCAGGTGAGGTGTAATAGTTGTCCATGTAGACATGATGTCCATTGTCTAAAAGTCCACATCTTGTAAGTAGCCCCATCACTGTTCTGGTTGTTACAGTGCAGTCTTCATTCACTCCAATTGCATCAGCATACTGTGTACAAGGTGTACTGCCGGTATGGATATCAAAGCCAATGCAGTAACCTGACTTCACCTCACAAACTTGGTAAAGCTTGATTCCAAACTTTGTGGGCTTTGCTGGATTGTAAATGCGAAATCTTAGTCATTCTCTCCATGCACATGTGGTGTCATCAAAACTAAGGTCTCTTTCTGGTGAATACACCTCACTAAATACAGTCAATAATTGGTTTACAAATGGTCTCACCTTGAATAATGGATCGAAGCCCGCCTGTCCTCTCGCACCCATTGTTTGTGAGGTGTAAGTTGCTCAGTATAAGTAAAAATCGATCCCTGGGCATCTGTTCATGGAACAATGGAGTATCCTAAACATCGTTGGTCGCCCAATAATCGCTGACATTCTTTTGCACTAATCCCATGCAGATAATCAAGCTGAGGAAAACTTTCATTTCCGCCATGTTGACTGGACACCATTGTTTGATCCGACTGAACTGGCTTACATTCCTTGCTTCTATACTCGGCTTTGAGCATACAAATTTGTTTGCTTAACTAACAAATTTATAAAATCATCATCCACAAACAGCTTCAGAAAAGTTAAAGGCCAAAAATCATCCATGTCCATGTTTAATTTCATTTCTCCAACGAACGTTGAATTCACAGGTGCGACATCTTCCCGAGACCAACATCCTCTAAGTCTACAGGAAAATCGCGGTTATTGACAGGTACAAAATCCACCATGGGTACTTGTGCATGTGTAGTTCTGTCCCCTAATTGTATTTCTGCAAGATTGAAACCCTCAAAGTCCGATCCATTATCGCCATCGTTGTTAAAAAACAAAATACTTCTTCGTCATCATTCCAATTCACATTTGCCATTTTACTTCAATTCAAAATATTTCCCCTAACTTTAGGCTTCTGTATTTGCCATTGTATTGTAATAAAAAGTCTTAAGAAAGTTTCCTAACGTATAAAGTAACCAAACATTCGTACAAGTTCATTTGGGGTTGTCGCACAACCTTGACAAATGGAATTATCCCCCAAAGTCACTCAGGAATGTAAAACGACAATAGTCGCGCTCAGCAATGACGGCCCGATAAACACAACGCAACAAAAATCGCATGTAACAGTCAAAGGGTTAAAATCTTCTTTGTCTCGAAAACATCTTGAAGATATGCTGTAACACTGACAGATTTCCACGCTCCATTGACAAGCTTTCAGCAAAGCTGTTGTAACCTTGGGCTTGGTATGGGTAATTCTTTTTGTGTCAAGCCTCCTTTCCTGGGAAGGAGTGCCAATTGTCTGTGTTTGGACTGCAAGTTCCTGTCTGGGGTTCTAACAGGTGGCTTTGGTATTGATTAGCCGGTTATATGGTGATGAATTAAGCAGATTTCGGTGGATTGAAAACGCAAACTTTTGGCAAGTAATTGGTCACTTCTGATGTTACAGAAATTGATTAGTTCGTATCGATAACACTCTCACCAGGCAGTAGCAATTGAACGTAAATGTTAGAACAATGTAACACTGTGCCCAAAATTAATTTGGAAAATAAAATCAAATAATCCCAATTATGGCAAGCCCTTTTACTATTTATTTGAAAAATAAGATATCTCTTCAAATTAAAGAGATATCTCTTATTTCAAAGAAATATCTCATTTAAGATGAGAGATATCTCTTAATTTTAAGATATTTCTCTAAAAAAGGAGATATCTTTCACTTAAAGAGATATATATCTCTTACACTTAGAGATATATCTCTTTCACTTTGAGAGATATCTCTTTCACTTAGAAAGATATCTCATATGCTTTAAGAGATATCACTTTCAATTGAGAACTTTGAGATATCCTTTTCATTTAAAGAGATATCTCTAAGAATTCCTAGAGAGATGTCTCTCAAAGTGTAAGATATCTCTTTAATCGTTGAGAAAGAGATCTCTTTCCAATATTTTTTTTTATTACTTTGAATACTTAAAGAATTCTTCCTAAGCTGGAAGGCCGCCAAAGACTGAATGCCCGAATGTTAGAAAAAGGACTAAAAAATCATCCTTAAGGCTAATAGTTTTCTATTAAACAAAAAATAAACTTTCTTGGAGTCCTATTTCCTCTGAAGTTTTGTATGGTTTCATTATACCAGTGGCTAGAATCAGCCTCTTCACAAATTGATAATGTTACCCCAACCACCTCTAAACCTTTTCCACCATTTTTACACTAGTAGTATTTTAGTTTGTTAAAAGCAGGGTTACATCATATTAATAGCGATACAACAGGGAGAAGTCATTATGATTACTGGGGGAAAATATCTGTTTAATTTAAAAGAGATATCTCTTTGAAAATTGAAAGAGATATTTCTCTAACTTTGAGATATCTCTGTTTTTCATTGCTTCAAGAGATATCTTTCAAAGAGGAAGAGATATCTCCCTACCATCAAAATATATTTCTTTTGTTTAAATAGATATTTCTTTTGGTTAAAGAGATGCCTCCCTAGCTTAAAGAGATCTATTTAACTTACAGAGATATCTCTACAACCAATAGAGATATCTTTCTAATGTACAGAGATATCTCTCTCATTTAAAGAGATATCTTATTTTACGAATAAGTAGAAAAAGGGCTTGCAATATCTGTTGATTGCAGATACTCTACAAAGACATAGAATTTCTCTGAAATATGTCTGAAATTCTGGATGCATGATGCCCCTCATAGTTTGCAAGACTTGAGGAGAAGGATCTCTTTATAAATGATTTAAATTGTTAAAATCATAAATTACCTCATTTTGCTTTATAAATTAAATCACGATTACGACATACATAACAAGAGGCCTATGAGCCACAACACTTGCCCGAATCCCTTGATCTTTATCAAAAGATTTTTTTTAAGATTCCATCTTTATTCACATGAGAAATTCTTGCTTCATATAGTGGCACTGCCTCCTAAAGAGTCGTGACGTTGCCTAACTTGAACCAACACATCATGGGAAATTCTTCATTTTAATTAGCACGGCATTGTTATTCGGAAGAAGTCAACATGCACTAGGTAGAAACAGTGCTGCCAGTAATCCAACCCCAGACTGAAGAAAAACCAAAGAAAAGCAGAAATCAGTTCAGTATTGAAAAGTGGACCCATGCTGCTATTATATGTAATTTCAGAATATTAACTGCTTCATTTAGTATACAGTAATCAATAATTTGTATAGCTTTACGCACACTTACTTCTATTAAAAGCTGATCCCCAGGAAGTACAATTAAATGAAATCAACTTAGACTTCATGAAATAACTTACATGTACTCGGCATTGAGGTAGATGTATATTTCCATTCTCCATACAACTCCGATTCAAAATCCCACAAATACGAGTAAAACCTTTATTGCTGGGTAAGAGATGGTGGTAGTGGTCATTTCTTTAAAAGATGGATTTGCACATCAGACAATGTATGTATTGGAGATTTAGGAGTTTCAGTAGAGGCAATGGTTTAGGATGTTGTGCGTGTGGTAGAGTTGGTTGTAGATGCTTGTTGTAGTGATGGTGGAGCATGCTGTGTGAATTCTTCTTTCCCATTTATCTACCTGTCATTAGATAACAGGTAGATGAGATAAAAACTTTTTAAGTGTTTATGATTATTTTAATTATTTGCAAGCAAGTATACATGAAACAACAGTTATTATAATTTTATTTGTATCAGTCTCTTGGTATATGTTTCACATTGTCGAGGAAGCCCCTCCTCCGATGTTTCTCCAAGAAATTCTGAAACCAAATGTGATGATGTCACTGATAGATTTGGAAATTTTGAAATTAGAGAAGAAATTGAAAGAGTAGAAACAAAGTCTACATTAAATGATGCATGGGGCACTGATGTACTGGCCAGTGGTTAAGAACCTCCACCAGAATCAGTATGACAGGCTTGAGGAACTTGTGAGTACCAGCTTCCTTCCACAGTGAGACCATGCATCTGAGATATCAGACGACCAGCGATACTTGGAGTACAGATGTATTCACTAGTGGCGTGGAGGACAAGCAAGCTGTCTGAATTTGACCAGGATGATGTGTGCAGTTTTACAGACTTGGTCTCTATAATGTCTGGAGATGCTGGGAACCTTTAAAATGCTGGAGGTGACTGCAGCCCAAGTGAGAATCAACAATTTTGGCAGGGACTAGAGGCAGATGGTGGTGCAGAAGTTGTCCCTCCCCCACTCCCTGGCAAGGTCAAGATCAACCTATAGCCCGAGAATTACTATCTAACCACAATGTGTATTTTGAGGACTCATTTCACCTCAATGAGTCTAATGGAATGTCTTTGCCTCCACCTGCCCCACGTTTACACTCAGTCTTGGCCAAGTCCAGCAATCTCTTGGCTGTGCCAGAACGCAGTTCTAGTCAGAAACCAGGTATACATTCCTGCACACAAACGTCTAAACATCTGTTCCAGTCCAAAAAAAAAAAGGACACAGGCTTTCACACCCTCTGGCCAGTATATCATCTCCTCACTTAGAGTGCTTCTCTCGGGACTCTCAGCTTGACCAAAATGACAGTATTCAGTCAGTAAATGGACAGATCTTGCACAGTTTTGCACAATCACTCTTTTTCCTCCTAAACCAAATTATGATCACCAGGATCATACAGCCTTTGTTCCAGTGTCTGAATCAGATGATGCAGATTTTCTGGCATTTGAAAATGCAATGTTTAATGGTTGAAAATCTAAAGTGCAAGAAAGCTGTCTAGCTATGATTAATAACCCTTGTACTGCCAGTGATGCTATAGATAACAGTGTCTGTGTGTGCCAAGCTGATAAGGAGCTCCAGCCACTGACTGTGCCAGGCTGATTTGTTTATTTCTGCTCAAATTACACATGCTGCAAATTATCTTAATTATCACCTCTTTCTAATCCTTTTTGCTGATAACAATCTGTGAATTTTTTTTGTAGAGAGAAACAAAGAAAAAGATTGTGAAGAATTATTTTGATATATTGATTTGTTTAAAAGATATAAAGAAATGAAATATAGTTATTGACATAAAAAGCAGTAAATTCCCAAAATTTATTCTTAATTAATTCTGTTCAAATTGACAGCACCATTTTTATATTTCTTTATTCTACAATCATTCCTTTGGATATTTATGTTAAATTACCCTCAAATACTTGTTAAATTTGCCCATAAAACACAATTTACACAGGGTGGTATGCAACCAAAAAAATGGAGAACAACTACACTGAATGTTCCATTGAATTTAAACTCAGTTGTGAGTGAATTGTCTTAATCAGTTCATTCAGAGTCACTACTTTCCACATTTTGGTACTGAAGACGGTTGTAAGCCTGTTTATAGTCCTTCGACGTGTGATACAACTTAAAACAAGGGTCAACACACAGTCCAATATCACATATTTTGCACTCGTATGACGACCGCACAGTTTTCCTGCCATCTCCAACACTTTTCCGTTTTCCTGTGGTTGTGGAACACACTGGACAGGTCCTCAAAGGTTTAGACTTCTGTCCTTCCTTTTGTAAAATTTTGGTCAGAAAATGACGACCAGTCAAGCGTTCCACATCCCTTGGATCGGCTGCTCCTCGGACTTGAGTTGGCTGGGGGTTGGTCTCACCTACTAGAGACTTGATGATTTCTCTTCTAAACACACGATGCAAGACTGGTTTTTTCCCCAAGTCTTGCACAATGTTCCTTGTACAGGAGGTACAGTACACGACACGAGTTTTATACACCCCACCGTGGAGACACGGTGGAAAATCCACGGAGATACATGTGCACGTCTCTTTTGTCCTTCCATTTAAGCAGCTGAAGTGTACCATTTGTCATTGCTACACTTTCACCCTTCTTCAGTTTGACTGTTTTCAGGTCTGCAGGAACTCCTTTGCGGTTGACACGCATGGTCCCACAGGCTCCTGTCTGCCGCTGGAACAAGTCGTGAAACAATATTGGGGACGTATAATAATTTGTCCACATAAAGTTTATGTCCTCGTCCAAGATAGGGGGTGATCAGTCGCATAACAAGATCATATATCTTCCCCTTGTCCTGATTCTCCTGGCTACCATGGTACATTTCAAAGCGAGAGCAGTACCCATTGCTGGAGTCGCACAACATAAACAACTTCACTCCAAATTTATCTGGTTTGTTCGGCATGTACACCCGAAATGAAAGGTTGCCTCTCCATGCAATCATCCCTTCATCAATTGCAATATTTTCACCAGGGGAGTAAAGTTCCTCAAATTTTTGACGAAATTGATCGTATACTCGGCGCACTTTGAAAATTGGATCATGTCCATCTTGTCCACGGGGAACTTGATTGTCATTGTTGTTCAGGTGAAACAATGACATAATCAACAAAAACTTGTTTTTTGTCATTGTGTTTCCAAAGAATGGAGTCCTCAGCATTTCATCTTTGCTCCAATAGTCATGAATGTCTTGGTGTTGTACCAGTCCCATTCCTATCACGATGGCTATGAAGCGCTTGATATCATCAATGTCAACATCTACCCATTTCCGAAAACGAGATTGCGGCTTCAGATTTCTTCCTTGTGGCGAGTTAAAAAAGTCGGCCGCATATTTGTTTCTTGCACCATAACATTTTCAAGAAACTGTTCTGTGACGATGAGTTTAAAAAACTCTACCATTTTGTTGATAACGGCCAGAACGGACACTTTAGTACACGAGCATACAACACAGACTTCACAGGAAAACAGATTTATATAGAACTGCGCATGCGTGCATTGCACTAAACTACGGAAACACATAATGAACATAATTACGATACATAATATCAACATCCCTTTTTCTTTAAAGAGCTATCAAATTAGTGCAAAATAAACATATAATATAAGAGAGCATTTGACTAGAAATAAAGACTTTCTTATTATTGGATTAAACTTTTCAAATATATTAGACTGTCTTTTGTTATGTTTCATCATAAGAAAATAATCAAATTAACATTTAAAGATATTGAATCAACAAACAGTCAATCTGGAACATGATCAATGGCGAACATAGTCTTTTAATTTTACAGGTTCCTTGCGAGCACGGATAGATCTACGCAATGTTGGTTCCGGATTGTTTGTAGATAATGTTTCTTGCACAGGACAATCACTTGCATTCACTATTTCGCGAGGTGAACCGATTACAGCTGTGGTTTCAATTGGCTTTTTCTTTTCTGGAAGATTTGCTGGTTCTGGGCTGGTCATTGTTTTCTCAGGGGTGTATTTTGAAACGGTTTCCTCTTGTTTTCCAGGCGCACTGGGGACTTATCTCTTATTACTGCTTCAATTTCAGTGGGTCTAATATGAAGACGATTTCTGCGATAAGTTGTTCCATCCTGTGACTGAATTATGTAGGTCTGGTTATGAAGACAGTCAACAATTTTGCCAAGAATCCATTTTTCCTTTTCTTTCCTTTCAAAGAAAACACTTTGGTTCTGCTTCAGTGTAGGTTTGTCATAAGCCGTTTTGTTATAGTAACGTTTCACCGACTTCTTTCGTTGTTCACGTTTTGGATTGCGACTCGTCTTAGAGAGTATTAGTTTTGGAAGTCTTGTTCGAGTTGGTCTTCCAAACATCATCTCGCACGGACTAAGACCTGTATCTTGTCGAGGGGTATTTCTCTGTTCCATGAGTGCCTCGAATTGGTCTGTTCCTTCCTTGTCGCATTTAATAATCATGTTTTTGATGATTTTTACAGCCGATTCCGCCTTTCCGTTGGCTCTCTGATGGTTTGGTGAGGAGGTAACATGTCGTATTCCCCATTCCGTGGTGAATTTGCTGAATTCATATGAAGTAAATTGGGGTCCTCCATCCGAGACAATAATTGAAGGAATTCCGAAATGTGAAAATTGTTTCTTCAACGTTTTAATCAGTTTCACTGAAGTTGTTGTTGACATCAGATCAACTTCAATGTGATTTGTGTAATAATCAACACTAACAAGGTAAGTATGATTTTTCACTTGAAAAAAATCCAATCCAATCTTGTTCCAGGGTTTGGTTCCTTCATCATGTTGAGTAAGCATGGTTTTTGTTGGTCTAGCTTTCATCTGCTGACAGGCATAACAGTTTTCAGCAATCTGTTTTATGTCACTTTGCATGTTTGGCCAAAATACTGTTCCACGAACACGTCGAATCATAGAATCATAGCCAAGGTGAGCTGAGTGAAGTCGACGCTTAACATCAGATCTAAGAGATTTCGGAATCACTATGGCTTCTCCCTTAACGATAATGTCATTATGGACACTCAATGTATCTCGTAAGTCATAATAATGTTTCACTGGTTCCTCTACCAAATTCTTTCTCTCTGGCCATCCAGTAGTGATGTATGCAATTAAACTTTGCAATTCAGGATCCTTTTCTGTTGCCTTGCTAATCTCTTCAAGACGAACATCTGATATATCTGGATCAAAACATACATTCATAATTCGTGGGCGATCATCTGGATCTTCTACTGTTGCTCTGCTCAATGCATCTGCAATGACAAGGTCTTCACCTTTGATGAACTTGAAAGTAATATCGTATCTGTTCAATTTCATCATGATATCCTGTAGTCTACGTGGAGCAGCTGATAAGGGCTTTTTCAGAATAACTTCTAGAGGTTTGTGGTCATTCTCATTAATCACTTTTCTTCCATAGGTGTACTGGTCAAACTTTTCCAGTCCGAATAGAATAGATAAGGCCTCTTTCTCGATTTGAGCCCATTTTCGTTGTGACGAAGAGAGCGAGCGCGAAGCGTATTCAATTGGCTTTCCACCTTGTAAAAGAACAGCTCCAAGACCATCTTTACTGCTGTCTGTTTGTACAGTCAATTCCAGATCAGGATTGAAGTAGGCTAGAATAGGAGTACAGGTTAGCTGTATCTTGATATCAGTAAATGCCTTTTCACACTTGTCAGTCCACTTCCAGTGAGTGTCTTTGCGTGTGAGTTTTCTAAGTGGTTCCAGAGTTGTGGATAAACTCGGTATAAATTTGGCCATGTACTGCACCATACCACAAAATCTTCTTACACCTGACACATCAGTTGGTCTAGGCATGTCGACAATGGCTTTCACTTTTCCATCGTCTGCTTTCACTCCATTGCTAGTTACTTTGTGCCCATGAAAAGTAATTTCTTGGAGTCCGATTTCTTTTTTTTCGTCATTCAGGATGATCTTTGCTTCATTACATCTTGAGTACAGGAGTTTCAGTTTTTCCTTGTTGTCTCTTTCAGCTTCTAGAATAGTATCTCCACATCCAGTAACAATGATATCGTCCGCTATGGTAAAAACACCTTCAATATCACCCAGAGCTTCAGTCAACTTTCTCTGAAAAATTTCACTAGAAACTTTTAATCCAAATGGGAGTCTCTGCCATCTGTATCGACCAAATGGGGTGATCATGGTTGTCAATAAACTGGATTCATTATCCAACTTAACATGCCAGTATGCCTCTTTTACATCTAACTTGCTAAACAGCTTTGCATTTTGTAGCTTGGGTAGCACATCATCAAGTACAGGTAGTTTATAGTGTTCACGCAATAATGCTGAATTTAAAGCTTGTGGATCAAGACAAATCCTCAATTTGCCATTGGCTTTGTGTACTACTGCCATCTGATTTACCCATTTTGTAGGTGTTGTAACTGGAATAAGGATTCCTCTGTCAACTAGACTGTCAAGTTCTGCTTTCACACGGTCTTTGATAGCGAGAGGGAGTTTTCTACATGGGAGAGTTTTTGGTTGGATCTTGCTATCTATTACAAGGGTAGCTTCTCCAAGGTCACCTAATTCTGATTTAGATGTGGTATTCAGCTTCGAGATAAACTTTTCACCATTCACTGTGATGAGATTCATTTTCTTTATAACATCAAGTCCTAATAAACTCTGAAGTTTATTGCTTACAACTGCAAATGTCACATTCACCACTTCTCCAGATTTTGGGTTTGTAACACACAGGTCTACTTCTCCTAAAGTTTTCAAAGGTGCTGCATCATACACGCGCAGAGTCGATGAGGACGGACGAACTTGTTCCTTTCGAACATACTTCTTTTGGATCGTATTGGTTTGCGCACCACTGTCCAATTGGAAACGTACGTCACAATTGTTCACATTCATAACTGCCGTTAATGAATTATTATTACAGTTCAGCGAGTTCACAGCATTCAGCCAGTGTTCATCTTCATCAGATGACTCGTCATACCGATTTCTCTCTACCAGGTGCACTTTCTTGCATTTCACACTGAAATGATTTCGTCCATGACATTTATTACAAGTTTTTCCCCATGCCGGACATAATTCTTTCTTCCAGACATGTTTGTTTCCACAAAATTTGCACATTTTCTCTCCTCTGTCTTGTGGTGTACTTTGTGCTGTTTTCTTGTAAGGGAACTTGTTTGTACTTTTTCTGTTTCTTGGAGTTTGATGCTCACTAACTTTATGTACACTAGACTGGTTTTCCTTCTTCATTTTTTCTGCTTGTCTATTCGCTTGTTCATAAGACTGACAAATTTTGATTGTTTTCTTAAGGTCCAAGTCATCATCCCTAAGAAGAAGCTGTTGCATTTTTCCTGAGCAACTGAATACAATCTTGTCTCTAATCATTCGATCCTCTTCTTTGAAATTACATGATGCCGCTTTTATTCTTAACTCAGTAAGAAACTGGTCAAAAGGTTCCACATACTTGGTACTCCAGAATTTGTGCAATTCTGCCACTTCATTTCTACGAGGATTACAGTACTGTTCGATCTTGTTAAATACATCACCAGGCTTGTTTTTATCTTCATCTTGCGTCCACTCAAAATGATCATAAATTTTAAGAAGTCTCTCACCTCCACAATTGATAATCGTCGCCGTCTGAATTTCCTCCGGTAGTTTCGTCGTACCGCTAGCAATCAGGTAAATTTCCACTTGTCGCTTCCATGATTTATAATTCTCCACTATATTACCAGTGAGAAGGTTTAATTCCGGTGGTAATCTTAAATTAGGATTTATCAAAGCACATGCATTTGCTTGAGCAGGAACTTCATTATCCTCAGGGGGTGCCATACTTTCGCAATGCGGTCAAACGTGGAGTGGTACAACTGTAATTATTTTCAAATAATCACACATACATACAGTTTTTCTTCAGGAAACTCAAAGAAATAAATGTTCCATATCCTGTGACACTTTTTGCACCGCTGCCACCATGTTGATAACGGCCAGAACGGACACTTTAGTACACGAGCATACAACACAGACTTCACAGGAAAACAGATTTATAAAGAACTGCGCATGCGTGCATTGCACTAAACTACGGAAACACATAATGAACATAATTACGATACATAATATCAACACATTTCACAGTCATCGTCTAAAACAATGTTCATTTTCCTCTCACCTCGGAAGATGGGGGCGTTTACATGGAGATTACCCTGAATCCATGTGTCTCCAAACTCCGCGGTTCCTTCATCGTTCTCCAAATCTTCCCGGTTAAAACCTAGAAATTCTTTGTCTGAATCTTCATTTAGAAATATTTCTCTTTAAAAAAATCTCTATTCTCGGCATCTACTTGGTCTAAAATAGCGTTTCCATCCATCACATCTTCTACAACCTCCATCTTGTTCAAATCTCGTAACAAAGCACTCTACTCGGGTTTCGTTTTCTAATAATATGATATTAGTAATTCCCTGAATAAGCCAATCAACACAAAGAAACAAAAATAAATTCTTCTGTTTTTAGTATTTCAAGTCGGGGTGAATAGATTCTCTTTATTTCATTGGTTAAAATAAGAAAGAAAACGTCATATGTTGAAAGTCGAAATATTGACGACCGGCAGTGAATGAAAAACATGGCGGTGCTCACTTTATCGACGACCGGCACTGTGAGCGTGTTATCTGGGTCGCCGATTTATCGACGACCGGCAGTACAAGGGTTAAGAAATCGCAGACAAATCATTGATTTGAAGATGATTTGTAAGTGATGCAAATTCCCATGCAAATGAGCTAACAAATCACTCTTAACAAATTGCAAGCAAATCACTTTTTATACGCCCGTCTTAGGACGGGACGTATTATGTTATGGCCTTCATGTCCGTCCGTCTGTTAGCTTTTTCGTGTCCGGCTCATAACTTAAATACTATGAGGCCTAGAATAATCAAACTTTGTCAGATGATGCATCTTGGGTAGAAGGTGTGTCGCACATTAAAACCAGGTCGCTGTGACTTTTAATTAAGAAGATATGACCAAATATGGCAAAACCCTGTCCGACTCATAACTTGAAAACTATGAAACCTAGAATCACCAAACTTGGTCAAATAATGCATCTTAGGTAGAAGGTGTGTCACACCCTACTTTAGGGTCACTGTGACATTTAATTAAGGATATTGTTTGTTTTTTTTTTTATAAAAAGTGTATGTTTTAATGGGTACAATCCCTTCTGATCTAATGGTTTTTTTAGTAACCTTATTCAAAAATGTTACATCAAGAAAATACATATTTTTTAAGATATACTGTACAGTTTTTTAAAGCCTTTATAATGTTTCTTTTGTTTCTAACAGTAACAAGAGAAATTCCACTTGTCCCATGGGGGTAGCATGCAAAGGGCATTTTGATAAGATTAATTAATGGGTTTAGTGTAAGAAGACTGTCTTAATCACTTCTGGTAGAGCATCTCTGATCAAGCAGGTGTTATCTATATCTCTAGGGAATTGGGCAGAAGGAATCTAAGCCTCTTAATTAGTAGTGATCTGTCTTGGTGGTTAGCCTTTATTTTCAAAATGAAGTTATCAAAATTAATTTGACATTGTACAATATAATTTTTTAATTTTTTCTTTTCTTAGCAACCAACATGCAGAGTGTCATTTCTGAGTAAGATGAACAGATGGTTGCAATATGTATATAGGCATATTTTAATGACAAGTAATTTGATGTTTTATTAAGATGTGGCAATAAAAAGATATACAATGAGCAAAGCTGCAGATTTGGCATTTGTTTAAATCCAAAACTACCAGTTGAAAAAATATAAAAATGCACTATTTGTTTTCATTAAAAAACTACAGCAGAGAGAAGTACATATAGCATTATGAATGATTTTCTTTCATCCACTCTTCTCTGTTTTGTGATAATTAAATAATGATTGACGGGCGTATCATGTGCTGTGGCGATGCACTTTATTTTTATTTTCTAGAATGTATAGACAATGCATGTATATATAACTGCAAACAAATCACAACCAAATCACTCTGAATAAATTAACAAATCACTTCTGATTAACAAATCACTACCAAATCACTCTGAATAAATTGTTTACCATTCTCTTCTGTTTAACAAATCACCACCAAATCACTTAGAATAAATTGTTTACAAATCACTTCTGTTTAACAAATCACAACCAAATCACTTGGAATAAATTGTTTACAAATCAATATCAAATCACTCTGAATGAGTTGTTTACAAAATGCATATCATGCATTTTCATTTTACAATTAAACCACAATACTAGCTCCTCCTATAGCACCACAATGTAGCAATGAAACAATTTTTAAAAAATGCATACTTTATAAAAATGACTTATGTGCAGTTCATACGTAGTTCTTATCAACTACATGCTCACAATTTCCTTCAACTTGAGGCATATATATATTGGTTACAAAAGGAGATTTTTATGTCAACTTATTTACACAGAATAGGTGCATAAAACACATACTAAATGCATGGCGCACAACAATTATCTAAAAATTATATTAAAAAAATAGGCATCATGCAACTAATCCCTGACCAAGGGCTTAATTGGCTAAATAAAGTGAAAGTTGCATGTTTTTGGATGAATTAACCTTAAAAACCGAGGTCCCATGTTATGGCAGATAAAGACCCCTTGGTGCTCAATGAGGATTGGCCCAAGTGCAGAGTACAGTACACAACACGAGTTTTATACACCCCACCATGGAAAGACCACAGTGGAAAATCCACAGAGATACACTGTGTCCTCCATGTTCCATGGTGTGTGTTATTTGCGAATACACACAGCTGCTAAGAGCTTTGTTCTGGCCATGGGCACCTTGTGGGAGATGTGAAAATGTGCTGCAGGCCAAATAATCAAGATAAGGGTGGAATTTTAAGAAAAGAAAAAAATGTCAATATTTTCCCCCCTGATACTTATATTGTTTTCCAGCATTTTGAGCCAATTCCAACGATACCAAACACTATATATTATGTTTTTAAGAAAACCTGGTTTTGAATTTATTTTTTTTAGTCTTCTTTTCTTCCTTAAAATATTCTTAAATTCTATGTTTAAATAATGCGTACTTGCAGGCAATTCTTGTTTGAATGCGAATTAGTATATTCAGTAAATGAAAAACATACATGTACAACAGGTGATAGGGATATTTAATAATTACCGATGTGCTCTCTCTCTCTCTCTCTCTGACAAATGCGCTGTTTAACATAATTACTTTATTAGTAAAGGGGGTAGCAGTCTGAAACTGTCTCAATTCCCCCTTCCGACTTCAATTTCTTAAATCGTGCAGTGGGTAGGTCCTAAGCTAAATCCTTAACTTTCAAGCTTTTAAATTACACACTCTCCGATTCTACGTGCTTGTAATCAATATTTAAGGATGTAAATCCTCGGTGTCAAATACATGTACAACTAGTTCATGAAAAAAGACTAATATCAATATAGACAGAAATAACTTAACGATTATTTGCTTTTATTCATATACGCTATCGATTATTAAAATCTTTAATTTAATCTTTAGATACATTAGATAATGAGAGAGAGAGAGAGAGAGAGAGAGAGAGAGAGAGAGAGCATTGGTAATCATTGATTATAATATTCATGAAAGTATGCAGATACGGGAAGTTTAAAACGTTCAGTATAAATCTTGAAAGGACAATATCTTTCTGATTAATTATCCATCCCCTTTCATTCTGATATTTTTTTTTTAATTTCCCATTTTGCTTTCTTTACATGTTAAATTTTTCGGCTCGACCGGGTTAGGACTAATGAATTAGCACCCCCCCCCTTACAACGATGTTACGTGCTTAGCTGTCTATCTCTTTCTCAGTCAAAAATAAAATAAATACATGCTATATATACTGCAACATCATTGGATTTACTGGATAATTCTTCGACTTCACTTTCATAATACATGTTAATGCAAGCGGGCTATCTAGGAATTTTTTCCCCATCTTCGCTAGCCAAGATTATTTGTACACGAAGGCACAGTTGACCCAAAACCCATTGCTAGTGGAGATGAGATGAATTTTACCCCCGTATTATGTTATAACTGACCAAAACCTAGTACGTTTGTTTTTCAACTTTCATTCAGAGGACGCGCGTTTGTGAGTCACTGAATAAACGAGAAAACGTCTGCATTTTTATTTCAATCGTTGTCAACTCTATACTTTGTGATATTTCAAGACTACGGTACATGTACTGAATTCAATTTATTGGATCTCATCACCATTATGCAGTGGTATACAAAAATATAAAGACAAAAAGCTGTTTTATATACATTTAGTAAATAATACATGCGTGTAATAAAGTATTTATCAAGTTAGGCCAGCATTTTTTTATTTTTAGGTTTACGAACCCAAGAATTATTAAGTCCCAGAGGAGGAGGAAATAAAAAAAAAAATAAAAATCCATATTTTGATTCATTATCGACTTTATTCTGTAATGTACATTTATTTTCGCTGTTTCTTTGATGCTCGTGTAACCGGCTCCTTTCCACTGGCTACACAGTGGTTACAAATGGGACGAACAAGATAGTTCGACCTTAAATTGTTTATTTCATCGTTATCAGCCAAATCTTCGTCTTTGCCACAATGAAAACACACAGACTCAAACACCTGGGCAGTTCCTGTTATAAATAATGAACTATTTTGATATTATGTTTGTCATAAGTTACCAACTACCTCCATAGAGCATATATATTGTGAGGCTGTAGAATTGTAGACAATTTTCAAAATTCTCATAAAATGCATCAATTAAAATGAGTACCAGAATAGTATGTGGTCTCCATGGGGCTCTGACAATTCATCCCCTCCTTAACGATGATAATATCTTGGTAAGCACCACCAGGGAAAAGAGGGTTACCACATGAGTAAAGCAGCTCTTCCTTCACACGAGTGACTGCGGTTTCTTGCTCCCTAGTTAGTTTTGCAGCAGAATACACAACCCGTCTTTTTCCACAGTCATGGCAGACAACATAGTTGCGAACTTTGGCTATTAAATAAAAGAACAACATATGATGGATGAAATAAATAAAAACTTTACCATTTTTGATGTTACCAACATCGAAAATGGTAAAGAATATCAAATGAACTTGTTTTGAACACATTTTTTTTAAATATCAGATTGAACAACATTTAACAACTTAAAATGTACCCAGCAGAAGTTTAAACTTTGTTAACTGACACCATTTAAAATGATTTTCAAGTAAACATGTAACAAACCAGCAACAAGCATGGTCTTGAATTTTTTGTCTCTCTCTGTAAGTTCAGGTTTTTTGTGCAAAGAGGGTCTATCTGAATCTGATGTTTCAGTGCCATAAACTTCAGTAAATGGTTTGAATCTGCCATCACATCCCAATACTGGGTCAGGTAAGAAAGAAAGCTGTTCAAACACATCATGAGGAAGTCTAGGTGGGTTAATTGTGCAATATGAGCAGCAAGCATCCTTGCACTTCTTCAGCTGAAATTTATGATCCAGTGTCCTAGCCATATTATATTAGCAAGCAGGTAGAGTGTGCAATAGGAAAGTTAGTATACTAGCTGAGTATGAAAAAGCATGAAAGAATGAGTGTTCGTTACAAGATTAGTACATGCACTGTTTCTTTGATCAAGCTCAATTTAATGCATATCTAAGCTTCATAAATAATTAGGATACCAAAAGCTAGCAAGCTATTATTCTACGAAGGGACATTAACTAATACTTCACACCATTATATGTCATTTTAACATGCAAAAATTACAATGCATATTACCATACCTGAAAGGAATACTGGCGAAACCTTGCATGTGACTTCATGAATGCATGAACCATCCTAGATTTTTCAAAGTTTGAAATATCTTCTGTTTTGTAGTCTTGATCGAGCACATGAATAATTTCAAGCAGATCTTTGATTTCTCCATCTGTTGCTGCACTGTGCACATGAGCAGGTTTTCCTTTTAGTTTAAGTTTCTGAAATCGTTCAGAAATAATAGTGATAGGCTCCTGAATAGAATCTATATAGTCAGTTTTGAAATCTGGATTTTTCTCAGCATATCTTCGTATGGAAGCAAGTGATGTCAATCGCTTTGCTTGTAGCTCTCTTCCCTCAGACATGGCTGTACGACAAAGGGCGGTATTCTGCAATGCAATATTCAAAATTGACATCATCCTCTCTGCAGGATTATTATAGCTTTGGTTTGGGGCTGTTCTAACACAGACTAGCAAGTCTAAATCCAAACTTATAAATTCCAGCAAAGCAGCAACTTGAACAGAGCGAAATGTTGTCCTGTGGTCAGGACCACCATCTGTATAACGGAAGAGTATTGGCTTATCCAAATTCACATCATCATGACTATGAAACTCCCGCAAAATGTTGATGGTTTCCATACCATGCCTAAATGGAGTGGAGCTCTGGAATACCTTGTCTTTCAGTGTAATATGTAAGGTTCCTGAATGAAATGAATCTCTGGAATTTTCAGGAATAGACACTTGAAAGCACACTCAAGGTACCATCCCAGCAATGCTGTAATCGTGATCGAGACAAAGTAGGCCTTTGCTATTGCTAATTGTCAGTCCTTGATGATGTGCCCTAACACCAGTGGAAACAGGTCGGTATGGTTCACCTATGGGTACGATTGCTTTATCATCAAGACACTGCATGTGAGCAAATTCCCTGTACTGGACGGCCATGTCTTTCAACATGTAGAACTGATGTAAGGCAAAGGATGCATCATCATGTTGTGCACGCAGCAATCGTTGCTGTACAGCATATTTAACATTGAATCTGCCGGTGTAGTTTGCTGCCGTTTTAGCCATTGGGTTAGATGGCATGAAATTCAGTCTGATCCAGGAATTTGAAGGAGTCGGATCACCTGGAGGAAGTCTTGCTTTCACTTGTTCTCGTAAATCATCAATAGAAATTGCAAATGGAAGATAGGATGTTGAATGCTGGCGGCGATCATCCACTGTTGAAACCTCCTCCAGTAACTTGGCAAGTTCATCCCAAAATGGTTGTAGCTTCGGGTCACAAGGACGGCCATTGTTTTTCCTAAGGTCCACTATTAAGTCTTCATCATCACTAGATAAAATAAACTTCAAGAATCGTTCATCAACAGCTGCAGTGGTTTGATTCTCTGCACAGTATTCAAAATTTGTAAGCTTGAAGAACATATTTCTCAGTTCATATGGTTTCAGATTCGGATATCTTTCAAAAAACTCTTTCCTTATTGCTCTGGTAGAAAACACAGGCATTTTGTCCTTAATGTGAGTCACTACTTCAAGTTCTTTTTCAGCACTTCTTTCATTTGCACATGGTATTTTCCATAAAAAAAGTGAATTGCCAATGTAGTTCCCAAAACTGATTGAAAACAATGATACTGGAAATGGTAACACGCTCTCTATCTTCATTCTCCATTTGCGCCTATCACTCACCTCACTAGGTTCAAAATTGTCTAATGGGACTGCTTCGTAAGTATCCAAGGTTTCAAGTTTTGAAATAAGGGATTTACAGTCAGTTGGTACAGACTGACCTGGATTACCTGAAATATTAAATATATTTAACAAATTTTGTTTGTGAGAAAATGATGAAAAATTGTCAGATGCCTTTTATTTATATATTAAAGAAATCTTTAGGCCTTCCTTGTATTGAAATTTCTTTGATGACACGTACATTGTACCATTATTTTGGCCCTTGCTATTCAAAACTTTGACCTTGTGATGATGTTTTAAATACTGACCCTCTATAGACTTTAAGGACCAATTGTCGTTGAGAGATCTAACAGGTGTAGGGGATGCATGGTTTTGGTTGGTACGCTCCTGCTGATTTGCTAGAAATTTATGGTATTTCTCCAATGCCTTGTACAGACCATTCACACATTTGTAAAATACTTGAAAGCGAGGATTCGTCCACCATGGATACATCAGTACCTCTGCTAAGGCATCTAGACTGGCCTTAAGTTCTGGCTCTTTCATCTGTAAAAACAATTTAGTCACTGTATGTTGTTGTTATCCTATTTCTAAATAAAATATTGAAGTATTTCAGTAAAAACTAAGACACCCTGGACATGTTTGTTATTTTTTTTTTTTTTTTTCAAAACAATAATCCAAAATATCAAATATCATTTTCACATAGCAATCAAGTTTACCTGTACACCAACATATTTTTTATGACACTTTTTCAAATCTCTGTATCCACAAAAGTAGAGCTCGTCTGGGATCTTGCAGGATCTTTCCTTCATTTTGTCAAGAAAAGGGTCAATAAACCAAAGAGTTTCCACTAGAGTGTTGATGATCTTTGATCCAATATCCTGCTGTTGTCTACGAAAACCAACTTGAAAGGTATCCATACATTTCTGAAGAACATCATTATAGAGCTTGTCCTTATTGTTTGATGGTGTCCTTCTACAAAATTTTAACAAAAATTCAAAAACTTTGAAATAAAATTTCAAGAGGAACACTATAGCTATATACATGTAAAGTGAAAGTAGCTCAAAAAGAGGATTTGCTCGTACATTGCATTTTAATATTGCCGACTTTTAAAATTACATGGTTTTTTGTTGTTGTTGTTTTCTTTTTTTTTTTTTTTAGGGTTTTTATTACTTGATAAGAACTTACTTGGGTGGGGGCAGCCAGTCATAAACTC
The DNA here is from genome assembly GCF_947568905.1 of Ostrea edulis. Taxonomy (NCBI): domain Eukaryota; kingdom Metazoa; phylum Mollusca; class Bivalvia; order Ostreida; family Ostreidae; genus Ostrea; species Ostrea edulis. The sequence continues at coordinate 109,367,040 of NC_079164.1, forward strand.
TGTTTACATCATGGAGCACATCAAAAGCATTTCGTTTAGTTGGTTCGGGAACTGCCTTGGCGTTGTTTTCATAGTATACCACTAAGTATCGCACCCCAAATGCAGCGACAGTATGCATTGGCATGTCGTTCGGTATTTGCATCGCATTTTCACTCTGCCTTGAATTTGCTTCATCTGGGTCAGTCTTAAAACCCTCAATTTTCACCAAATGCCTCATCTCACCAACATACCCCTGAACAACAAATTCCCCAGCAAGTTGGGTGTCCTCCGATCGAGCGAAAACTTTCCGAACGGCACTCCCGTCGATATATTTAATACTAAACCAGGCCATACACGTTTTCTCCATCAAAGCGCCATGTTTTCATCAACCGGAAATACGAGTTCGTAAATTCAAAATCTCGATCCCGATACAAATTTGACATCGGAAAGAAAAAAAATCCCAATTTTCTCAATTTTATTTTTTTTCTGAAAATTCGAAAAAGCGAGCGGCGGGTTTGTAAACCTAAAAATAAAAAAATGCTGGCCTTAGGGGAAAAAACGTGTTATTATTAATGTGAAGTATGGGCATTCTAGGTAGGGGACCACATTTTATTTTATTATTTTCTTAATGAAAGTATGGAGTTTTCTAAAGGTTTGTTTAAAAGGAAAGATATTTGTCGTAAGTTGCAAGAACTTGTTTCTAATCCTTTTGTATATAGTATATACAATAAAATATGTTCAAATCAAATCATTTGTTTAGGTGATAAAAATTTCATTCTTTGCTCACATTGCTTCACTGTTGAATACATAATGAAATTCATTTCCAATGTAAACATGTACATGTATATAGCTGACATTAATCACCTATTCCTAATTACACTGAAAACCTTATGTTAAAATTAAACCATTGCTTATGGTACACATTTCTTTGCACTGCTATTTATCAAATTGAAATTACTGACATGTGATTGTCGTTGTTCATGACCCTTCTTTTATTTCGTGAAATTGTGCTGCACGTGCCATGAAACAATGTATCGACGAGTGGTGGAAATAACAGAGGTGTTTACATACAGGATGTCGAGAATTTGGGCGTTTCATAAAAAGGTGTGAACGTCTGCAGGGAAGTCTACATACGGATATATATGTACCGAAAACACCAACGTATCATTGAACAACAATTACAACAATTGAATGATTGATAGCTAATTTCTAAATAATGAATGGGGTGGGGGCATGCATGCTGGCTAAGCGAACAGTTTTTTGGGTGAATCATTTCGGAAATTATTTCTTTGTTTTATCACACGGAGGTACACGGTGGCATCGACGGAGTTACAGGTGACATTCACGGAGATGCGCGGTGGCATCCACGGAGATCCTCCGTGGACTTCAATGTCTAGCTCTCGCGGAAAAAATAGGACTTCAAAGGTGCCAACAATTTTTAAGGTCCACTGTGTTTGGGGCAAATTTGTTCCACCGCGTTGAGTGGAACACGCATAAAACTCGTGTCGTGTACTGTATATGTCTAAATTTGAAGTTCTTAATCAGCATACAGTGAAGTCTCATGAGTGAAATAATCTTGCAAGGGTTGTAAAACTATACACAAAATCTATATGTATAATCTAACCATAATCTTAATACATTAAGTTTCCTAAAAAACAAACAAACCAAAGAAAAAACTTGCATATTTACTTTGTTGATAGGTAATTTTTCTCTTCAAATATTTTATGTTAAATTGATTCTCCTGAGTATATTTAGGGAATTATTCAATGTCAATAAAGTGCAAAACCACAGGTTGAATGTTAATATAATAGCTCGATCAATCTGAGTTAAGTAATAGATGCAACTCAAAAGAAAAGAAAAAATTATTACAAGTAGAATCAAGTTGAGCTATATGAAATATATCTAAGATAACAATGGAACTGCACGCCTATAATAGTTTGAAATTTACAATCAGTGCAGAGAAAACTAATTAATTACTGGTGTGATGGAGAGGATGTACTGGTGTTGTCCTTTTGGAGTCGTTTCATTGTCAACCTTGACGCAGACATCTTCTCCATCCACGCACGATTGAAGGTTGGTAAATCCATGTTGAGTTTATGCTCTGCATAGCATACAAAAGGCAAAATATAAGTATGATAAATTTGACTCTTTAAACAAATGAAATTCCTATGAAAATATTTTAGGTTGCATTTAGTTTGGCATGAATCAAATGCATATCTATAGGCAATAATTCTCTGAAGTGCATTAAAAATACATGTATACACACAAGATACATGCAATATCATTTGGTTACTAATGGTTTTCAATAAGGGGAGGTAGGAGGTGCTTTTTTAAAGGTTTTAATGACTTGAATTTGTTGTTTAAAATTTCATGACAAGCAAAATAAACTTTTGGAAATAGTTAAGTCTCTTCAATGCATAAATTTACCCATTCACTTCAAATTTATTGTAAACCCTGGGTTATCATGATTATTAAACTACACCTTAAGTAAAGAGGTATATTTCGAAAACATAAAGACTGCGGCAATACTTACATTTCAAGGATTTATGAACGGGAGAGTCCTTGAAGGGGGTAATGCCACCCTTCACGGCAAGATCCCATGGTTCATAAAAACCATCCATTAATCTTTTAATTATTTCAAAACCTGTTGACTTCTTTTTTTTTTTTTTTTTTTTTTTGAGAGTGATGAAAGGATGGAGTGCAACCATAGGGATGAGACCGCTATACTTGCACCTGGTGCCAAAACAGAATAGCCCTCTTTTGGGCTTTCATCATTCTTTAGTTCATACTGTAAATAAAAATAAATAAATAATAAATTAAAAGATGTAACAGTGTTAACCAATGATAGATGTGCTCGAATCTAACACAATAATCTAGAACTCTTAATTGAAAACATCTTCTATAAAAACATGCTCCTGTAAAGTACTGATTTCATTAATATGTACTTACATAATCTGCCAACTCAATGCTTGGCCTGGTTTTAGGTTTATGCTTTTTGACACTTTTTGTTGATGATTGTTGACTTCCACTATCAGACAATTCTACATCAAAAAAAAAAAAAAAAAAAAAAAAGAAGGGGGGAAAAATTAGATGCAAAATGTATTTTAAATTTCTATTTATTTTAACAAAAATTGAGGGTTCTTGCTTCATGTTATTGTAGACAAAATTACTCCCATAATAACTTAAAGAAAAAAAAGCATCTACTTTGGCTCACCTATCAAGATACAAATTATAATATTTAAGTAAGACTTGCAAGTACAAATTACCCTGATTTCCATCTCTTAATTGTGAAATTTCCTGTTCTAGAAATCTAATTTTGAATTTCAGGTCCCTTATTTCAAGGTCTTTGCAAAAGCAAAGACTGCAACTTTCACTGGTGTTGACACAAGCATTATGAGCTGCCCCATTATTAGTCTGTTCATATAATAAATTCAGCATGCTTTCTTGCTCTACTGGGGATGAAGAAGAATATCGTGGGAAATCTTCATGCTGTGAGTTTTCAAATGATATAGCAGTATTTAAGGTTGTTAATAAATATACAGAATCTTCATGCATGGGCAGATGCATAACAGGCTCAACTAAAGAGGTACTAACCCCAGGTCCTGAAAAGGGCTGAAGTACCTGGGTGGTGACAGGTAACTTAGAAGGCTGAGGAACATGGAGAGTCAGTGATGACATTGCAGAAGGCAGAACAGCTTGATCAGTGGCTGGTGGGCCAGTGAATAACTGAGGGACTTGGGGAGCCACTGATGACCTTGCTGAGGCTAAAGAAATGTGGGGAGCCACTGGTGACCCAAAAGTAGCCTGAGTGACCTTGTCAGCTACTGGTGACTCAGCAGAAGGCTGAGAGATCTGGGGAGCCACTGGATGCTCAGCACAAGGCTGAATGCTCTCAGTAGTGATTGGTGGCCCAGCAGATGGCTGAGGGACTTGGGGAGTCACTGATGATGTTGTAGAAGGCTGGGAGATCTGGGGAGCCACTGTTGGCTCAGCACAAGGCTGAATGACCTCAGCAAATAATTGGTGGCCCATGCAAAGGTTGAAAGACCTTGTCAGTGACAGGTGGCTTAACTAAAGAGGCATTAACTCCAGGTTCTTAGATCATATCCACCCTGTCCTAGCAATTTGATTGTTATTGTCATTGAGATGGAATTTGTTTCTTGGCATAACTTTCCCAAAAAATGCGGTTGAAAGCAATATATATGCTCCAGTACTGCAAGGCTTGGTGTTGAACAAGTTCCTGCATATGCCAAGAATTAAAACAATGAACTTCTTCATATCGTCAGTGTCAGCATTTTGCCATTTGTTGAAATGCGAGTGAGGTTTCAGGTTCCTTCCCTGGGGTGAGTTAAAGAAATCCACTGCATATTTATTTGTTTCCTACACAAGGACATTGTTTATGAATTTATCAGAAATGAAATTTTAAAAAATCCAACATTTTAGTTGTTTGGCATGTCCACATTGATTTTCTTTTCGCCCTGAAACTCCGGCGCCCTGACGTCTAAATTTCCCTGCATCCATGTGTCAACAAACGGCATTGCTCCTTCATTTTCCAAGTCTTCGACATGAAATCCTAAAAACTCATCATCAGAGACTGTCTTTATTTAGAAATACATTGTATTTCTCTGAAAATATCTGTTTTCAGGGTCTATGCATTCTAAAATGGCATTTCCTTCAAGCACATCGTCAATGGCGTCCATCTTGATTTTACACTAACAAAAGTCGAAGATCAAGTTTCATTTTCTATGAATAATAGTATTTCCCCAAATAAGCGAATCAGTTTGTAGAAACATTGGAATAACCTTCTATTTTTATATATTAGCAACAAAGTAAAGGAAATCTAGCTATTTCATTGGTTAAAATCTGGTAGAAAACATCACATGTCAAGAGTCAATATAGTGAACGGAAAGTTATGGCGGTCCACACTATATTGACGACCGGCATACAGAGCAAGAAAACTGGGTCGCCGCTTTATAGGGGACTGGCCACTACAAGAGTTAATAGCTTGTCACGAAACTGCCTTTTCCTTCCATAAGAGTCAAGGTCGTCATTTCAATTTTCTCCAACAGACCCATATAATGGACCAAACCCAGATAGATCCAAAGTACCGTTGCATGTGGCACAGGTTTGAGCTCTTGTGTTTGCAAACAAGTTACAAAAAAGATTGTTGTTGCGTACAGACCAGTCAATCAAAATATTGTTGTACTTAAGATGTGAAGCTGCCATGAGGCTGAATTGCCTATGCTACTCATAAAACCCCTTTCCTGGATATCTGGTAGCCATATCGACGATATATCTTTCGTACAAATCTAGTTGTCTTCTCTGGGGGTAAGCTTGTCCCATGATGTTCTTATATATTCCAAAAGCCTGGATAAATTCTCCGATGGTAAGGGAACGCAAAAGCCTCTTGTCTGATTTCTTATTTTCATCCTTCTCGTCTGGGGGAATGTAATAAGGTATGAGCAATGATGCTAGATTGACATCCTTACCTGAGGTGATTTGTTGCTGCAGTTGGGGTGAAATCGTCTCCACCAAAGGCAAGGACTCTGCGGAGAACCCGTATTTTGTCCGCTTAAATTCAGGGATTTGGTTGGCAGATCCAGTCGCTGCAGAAGATATATGGGCAAACGTTGTGTCTAACGTGTAATTGTCCGTTGCTACTGAACTGGTGCCAGCTGTGCACAATCTCTCCTGACCTTGTGTGTTGTTTACGACTGCATGCGAAACTGACTGAGAAACTGCTCCTGGTGTCAGTGAATTGACTCGAGAAGTCAAATTAATGACATTCTGTTGTAAAGACTGTACAGTTGACGTTAACTTGGAAACAATGTCAATCAGCACGTTATTTTGACGATCGTCGCCATTACTGTTTTGGTCTGTTGCATTATGGGATCTCGGAAGGTCTCGTCATTATGAAGGTTGTTCGTTGCATTGTGGGATCACGCACTTGCAATATTGTCTGTATGCAAATGAATTAACACGGATCTACGCGCATTGGCAGGAAAAGATATCGTGCGAGATTTTAAAGATTCTTTTAACTGTGCTGAAATCCAGTTCTCCGGTAAATCGGGATTATAGCTGTATGGCGCAGATCTTGAGCGTTTAAGCCCCATGGCATCACTAAGTTCAGGCTATCACAGTTACAAGTTAGGATAACACAAAAATACACACGATTCCAATCGAAATTGTGCCACGTGAGTTTCACAAGTCTTATAAAAAATCACTATGCATCACATTGTAAAGTTTCACGTAGAAATAAATTGGTAAATAGGCCTAATAGAATTCGTAGAAAGAAGTAGCTGCCAACACAAGCGTCTTGGGTATGAAATGAAACAATTACAGACTCCCCCTCTAGGCATCAATGCCCCTGTTTACTCTTATCTCATTGGTCAATTCTATCTTTCCTACTGACCAAAACATCTATAATTAGAAACACTGCCCAACAAGATTTTTATTGGTTTGGTGATGCGGGTGGGTGGTTGGGTGTCAACAATTGGTTTCCGGATGATAACTCGAAAAGTTTACGATCTAATGAAATGAAACTCTGATATGTTGTTGGGTACCAGGTAAGGAAGACCCCTATCAATTTTGGAGACAAATGGTCACAGGTCAAGGTCACAGTGACCGAAAATAAAATGAAAATTTCAGAAAAATTTGGTTTCCAGATTATAACTCAGAAAGTTTAAATCCGAATCAAATGATGCTTAATGATATTGTTATGTACCAGGTAAGGAAGACCCCTATTGATTTTGGAGAAAATAGGTCAAAGGTCAAGGTCACAGTGACCGAAAATAGATTTAGAATTCCAAAAAATTTTGGTTTCAGGAGGATAACTCAAATTTTTTTTAATTTGAATCAAATGAAACTTGGGATATATTGTTGGATACCAGCAAAGCAAGGCCCCTATTGATTTTGGAGAACAAAGGTCAACGTCACAGTGACTTAAAATAGATTGAAAACTTCAGACAAATATGGTTTCTGGACAGTAACTCGAAAAGTTTAAAACTGAATGAAATGAAACTTGGTTTTATTGTTGGATAGCAGGTTAGGAAGATTTGTTCGATGCTGTAGGTTGTGTGTGTGTGTGTGACTCGCTACCTCGACGTCGCATTCTCGTCGAGAGAAAAAAACCCTTCAAAATAATAAAATTTTATAGTGCAACCCAAATGCTTATTATACCCCCTGCAACAAGTTGGGGGTGGGGTATACTGGAATCGGGTTGTCCGTCTGTCTGTCCGTCCGTCCGTCTGTAGACGCAATGGTTTCCGGGCTCTAAAGCATTATCCTTTCCACCTACCGTCACCCATGGGATGAAGATGTTCCCTATCGATTTTGGGGTCCAAAGGTCAAGTGCACTGGACATCGAAGTTGCAATATGGTTTCCGGGCTCTTAAGCGTACAGTCACCATATCATACATATGGACTACCCATGGGATGAAGATGTTCCCTATCGATTTTGGGGTCAAAAGGTCAAAGGTCACGTGCACTGGACATCAAAGTAGCAATATGGTTTCCATTTAAATTCTTTAACGGCTTTTTTCATCGCATGAAGATGCTGTGTTCCTAGATACCTTTTGGATCATAATACTGAAGTTTTACCTATTACCAACACCCTTTGGGAGATTGGGGTAAGCGGGGGGTATTCTTAGTGAGCATTGCTCACAGTACCTCTTGTTTTTTAAAAAGTTTTTACTTCAAAAGAATCTCTCAATGATCAATTGAATCTACTCAAACTCACCTTGTCAGTAGTCCACTCTTTCCAATAGATCTTGGCTTTCCCTGTAGAATCTTTCGTAATTTTGAACACATGTGGTCTTGAGAGGTTTCCTCATAACGTTTAGATGTGGAATAAGCCACTCCGAAAAGTTAAAGACTGTTGGTATGAATGCTTGTTGGCGTTGTAGTGAAACATTTTTCAAAACCCCTCAATAACTCTTTCACCACTGAGTAACTTTTTATCTCCAATGCTCAGTACACTGAGTAACTTTTATCATATGCAGCCAAAATCAGAACAATTACAAAACAGTTGATAAAATCAATATTTGTTTGAATATTTTAATGTGTGAGACATCATTGGAAAGGTAAGACAATTTTCATTCTGAATATTTAATTTTTATTAGCAATCAATAATTAATTATAGAAAATTAAGAAAGAAATAAAAAATTATGAAAAAAAATATAATTTTCATATTTTTGGCAATATTTGCTGTTATGAAGTTGCAAATATTATAGAATTCTTACTATTATTTGAAAAAGGAATATTTCCTGAACACAACCATATATAATAATCCATAGTATTGGCAAAATAAACATTAAAAAAATTGATATATAAATTCACATAATTTTGTAAACATTTCTTATTTTACAGGTCATTCTGTACAATATATCGCTCTTCAAATTTTGGAAATAAAACTTATAAAACAACACTTATAGTTCTTTTCCCCAATGTTATTATTGCCAAAAGTAAACTTTGGTATGATAGTCTTTGAAACAGGTGCTTCTCGCATTGCAACAAAGAGGTATTTTACATTTTTCACACTTCATTGTTGTTTTTGTTCTTTTATTTGGATTATCGGTAATTGAACAACGCTGTTTTTGTATAAATTGTTTTTTTTATTACATACAAAACACAGTGTTTGTGCTTCCTGTTGGTGCTTGGTGCTGGCCAGTGAGACTTATCGTCCAGTCTCAAAGTCTGCTCATCTTCATTTTCTACGACGGAACGTGGCCGCTTGAAACCCCTTTTTTCTTGTCTGTATGTCCCTATCAGTTGATGTACTACATCTTAGCGAAAACTTAGCATGTCCCTTTTTCTTTTATTTCTTGGATTATGGTCCACAACTGTACTTTCCAAGATATAAGCATTATAAAGGGATATTTATCGCAGTTGTATCTCAATTTTTCGGTACCAGCGTAGGGATTTTTTTGACTTGTTCATTTGAGAGATCTGGTCGAGTCTGTCCACTCCTCCCATATATGACGCATAAGCCTTCACAGTAGGGGTAGTAGGAATTTGGATCTCGGTTCCATCCTTATTTTGCCGAGTTGTCGCTAGATTGTCTGCAGTTGGTGAGTGATACGAGGACAAGTAGTAAACAATTTGGTTGTCCTTCCAGTAAGTGGCCAACAAAGGTCTGCACATTAGCCAGTCTGATGATCCTCTGTCTAAACGTTTGGCTTGTCTTGGTTGCTGTATAAGAGCCCTAGGATACCCTTTCCTGTTGGTTCTTATAGTCCCGCATAAGTAAGTTTTACGAGAGTAAAGGTAGTCAGCTAGGGTGGGGCTTGTGTAAAAATTGTCAGTGTATATCACGTAGCCTTTATTGTCCAATGGCTTTGTCAAACTGATAACAACTTTCGATGCAAGGCCTAAATTTCTATTTAGAATTTCATTATTTTTTCCAATATACACTTCAAAATTGTAACAATAAGCTGTGACTGCATCTGCCGCAACCCACACTTTGATTCCAAATTTGACTGGCTTGTCCTTCATGTACTGTTTCATGCCAAACTCACCTTTCATAATTTTTTTGAAGACGCTGCTTTCAACGAGGAATGCCATGAATGCCAAAAGATACCTATGATGTAATAATTAAACTTTTAAAAAAATCCTGCATCATTGTCGTCACTCGATTGAGAGACTCTTAACCTCTTCTTGTTTTCCCTTGCACAATTGTCCATCTGGAGACAATTGTCCGGCAGAGAATCTCTATGCATATTGAAAATGCTTAAAAGGACAGACAGTGTGAGGTTTGTTGAATGGCTGTACTCAAAGAGGTAAAAAAAAAACAACAGCCCATAAACATCAATACTGTACCATGTACTATAACCCCTACTAAGTGCACGCGCAACCTCCACATGGTGGAGGTGAACTTACTCGCCTGCACAAAGTGAGGGAGCTGTGTTTTGCTTTGGTCCATTCCATCGATGATAACGGACATATACTTATTAGGGTAAGCTCTAACTTTTTGTTCAGTGTTTATAGTATTTTTGTCTTTCCAAGCTAAAAAAGAAAATGCAAGATGTGTTGTTAATCACTGATACCCGCGGATTACACATACCAAATATGAAGGGTCTACCTCTTAAGGTCACAATTTGATTATTTAAATATTTACAACCTCTTAAGGTCACAATTTGATTATTTAAATATTTACAAAAACATGCAAGGTTAAAGGTCAACAACTCTGGTATCGTTGGATAAGTTTTCTCACAAGTAATGAACATAATCAATATAAAAGCAGCAACTCTTAAGATCCAAAAATATTTGTCTTATAAGCAAATTCATTAAATCATTACTTCAAATGCATTAGTGTCAATGGAAAGTTTTCTCACAAGTAATGAACATAATCGATATAAAAGCAGCAACTCTTAAGATCCAAAAATATTTGTCTTATCAACAAATTCATTAAATCATTACTTCAAATGCATTAGTGTCAATGGAAAGTTTTCTCACAAGTAATGAACATAATCGATGTAAAAGCAGCAACTCTTAAGATCCAAAAGTATCTGTCTTATTAACAAATTCATTAAAAGTAGGTCAAAGATCGATTTGAATATCATTACTTCAAATGCATTAGTGTCAATGGAAAGTTCTTGCCACAAACAATATACATACCAGCTAAAAAGGTTTTGCATCATATGGTGTAAAAGATATGGCCAATGTAAAAGAAATTTGACACAGACAGACAGATGGCCAGGCCAAAAACTATAGGACACCCCCCACCCCCACCCCCACCCCACCCCTCATTTTGATTCAAATTGTGTATAACAAAATATGAAATTAGTTCCACACCATTATCGCGACAATAGAGTACAAATGTTTGAATGTATACTTCTGTTTCCTCAAATGTCGATCTCTATTCTCCTGCAGGAATTTCCTCTTCTTGGGATCTCTCGTCTCTCCTCCCGTACGAAATATTCCAGGCGGATTTCAGGCGGACAACTAAGGCGTATTTCGCCTGAAGTCAGCATTACTATGAATAGTTAACTTAGGCGAAATACAAGTGGACATTAGATGGAGTCCAGCTGGAATTTAAGCGAAAATTTAGGTGAAATATGTAAATTAGCCCGCCTAAAGATTCCGCTCAAAGATTCCGCTTAAAAATCCTGCTAAATTTTAGACGGAATATGGCATAAAGCTAAGGCGTACATTAAGCGGAATATGCAAATGAATCCGTCTTTCAATATAACAAGGATATAGACAAGTAAACTCATTGTTGCTATGAAACAATTACATTTAATTAAAAAAAATTAATTAAAAAAAATTAAGTCTTGAATTTAATACAATTTAAATATAGAGGTTTTCAAATAAGGAGATTGTACAACTAACAATCAAATAATAACAGTTCATAATCACTCAAATTTACAAATTTGAACATAAATTTGAAGCCACTCAGCTGTCGACTTGTCTGTCTTAATTGTCTTGTTTTTTCTTCCCCTTCAATTTTTTTCTGGCATACGAAATCTGCTCCGTTACTGCATCATTGACCTCCTTCTCCCCAAATTTTCCACCATTCTTCTCGCACCACACTGCTACGTATTCTGAAAAAAAAAAGAATTTATATCATATGTCATTATTTAGTATCACTTTGCTCTGAAATATTTGTGTAACTCAATCAACTATTAATTTATCTGGTATTAAGATATTTCTTCCGAAATCTTTCTGCTTTCACTTTAGTAGAATTGCTGTTGCCATGACACAGTGACACGAGCACTTATTTTAATACTTTTTAAAACTGTCATCTTTGTGACATCAAGAACAGGTCTTTTGTCTCCATCTTTTGATTTTAGACCTTGTCCTCTACTGAGGGCCAACTCCTCACATGAAAAAACTGCAGGAAGGAGTTTTGCAGTCAAAGTGAAGGCCATCTTTGAGGAATGAATCTTTTTTGCTGCACTTTTTGCTTTCCTCAGTGCATCCCTCCTAACTGTCAAGGGATGCTTTGACAGGAGCCTCGTCATCTAGAAGTAATACAGAAAATTAATTGAGGAAATTTATCTCTGCAATAAATATCTATGAACAAGGAAAAAAGAGTTCTTCAAAACAGTACATTAGATGACTATGTATTTCTTCTGCATATGCAAGTTTCATTTCAATATTTCTTATATATGTTATATATATATAGTTATTAAATTAAAGATAAATATTATTTTTATGTTATATTAGAATTAAAAGTTGCTGGTATTGTAAGCATTGCTTACCTGTCCATCAGAAAGCTCTGGAGTAGATACATGCTTCCTAGGTGACCCCCTTGGTGTACTTGGGCTGTCTACATGGTTTGATGGCAGTAGATACATGCTTCCTAGGTGACCCCCTTGGTGTACTTGGGCTGTCTACATGGTTTGATGGCAGTAGATACATGCTTCCTAGGTGACCCCCTTGGTGTACTTGGGCTGTTTACATGGTTTGATGGCAGTAGATACATGCTTCCTAGGTGACCTCCTTGGTGTACTTGGGTTGTCTATATGGTTTGATGGCAGTAGATACAGTGATTGAGATAAGCAAATTGCTTAATGTGACAATGGTGCGTTACCATCTAGTGTCAATGTGACATTTCTAAAATGAATACACCAAATTGAAATTTTTATGATACATTTTAAAATGACAAGTCCGAGAGACCAGTAAATTATAATCTAAACACTAATGACAGACTGTAATACCGTGGATAACTTTAGTTTTATTATTTGTGTTAAATTTACGTTTTGTTAAAGTAAGGATTCTCATCGTGATTGTCCGCATCATCGTCTCCTTCTGTTCCTACAGTGTCTACTTGCCAGTATTGGCTGATCATTAAGGCGAAAATTAATGTAAGTTTGCCCTTTGTCAGGCTTAAGATTTTTTTCGTGGCATCTCCAGTCCGTGCACATTAAAATTGCAATTTAACAGTATTAACCAATCAGATAACTTTTTACTGTTTGATTAGTAGTCTGGTCCCCGCCCCGCCACTCCTTGATCACTTGTTTTGGGTGTGAAAACGAGTAATCAAGGAGTGGCGGGGGCGGGGACCAGACTATTTGATTAGACACTGAGGAAATCTAAGTCATACTTGTGCTTAAAAGAACGTAAAGTTGTACAATTACTAAAGCATTAACAGCGATAAAGATTTTTGAAGCACTTAATCGATATAGATTAAGTGGGGGATCAGCTCAAAAGTTAAAAAGTTTGGATATCTACGAAGTCAGTGGGGAAAAGCTCAAACTAGGTGTATCGACGATGTGCGCCACAACGGCGCAGTGTTTCAATATTCTATGCGCCATTCTTTGATTTAATGCGACTATGGCGCAGGGCGCGTGCTTATCCCAATCACTGACTCAGGGGTTGCTCTGGCTTTAAAAATTCTGTCGCCAGAAAAATCGCCAGCTGCAATTTTTTGTCGCCAATTTGTAGAAAGTGGAGCCAGCTAAAGTGCCAGAAAAAACACCATAATTTATGACCATTTTTGATGTGTCAATGTATTGACTTGCGAGTTGTTTTATATTTCTACTGATATGTGTGTATTTGCTTCTCTTATCTATGTTTTACTGTATTTATTCCCATTATAGTAAGATAGTGAACAATTTTCATAATTTATTATAATAAATATCATAAACGTTGATAATATCAAGCACTAGAATATCATCACGCACTGTTTGTATTAACTAAGGCAGAGTCTATCACTGAGTGTTACATCAAGATCCTCCGAGCCTTGGTAGATGCCCACTTGTCAAATGCAGTTCCATAGTCCAAAGGCTCAGTAAAGAGGCTCAAACACATAAGGTTTTCCAGTGTTTCAATGCACAGCTTGTTTCTCAGGTCGGTTTTTATAATGTTCATTTTTGAGAAACCTCTTTCGCAATCAACGGTGCTGACAGGTGCAACAAGAAGTCTCTCAGCAGCTACAGCAAGGGCAGGGTAGGTAGACTTGGACCTTATGCTAAGCTGAAGCAAGTCCCTAACACCTAAGTAAACATGGGGGTTCTTGGCAACTTGGATCTTAGCATAACCCTGAAAATTAACTAGTTCAGCTTCCACGTCAGACTTTGAACCTACACCACAAGAAGATAGATAGTCGGACACTACAGAAGAAGCCTCAGAAAGAACAGAACTATCAGACTGTGAGTAAAACGATGGGTCAAACAACTGAGTTAGAGCCCTTAACACTGTAGCATCCCCCTCCTCTGTAAACCTAGACCTAAGGTTGTCAATCACTAAACCTACAAACTGGGAACAGGCTGAAGAAGCCTCTGACCTCTGCTGGGCACTGTCCCTGATATTGTGACCCTTAAACTCAAAAGTGCACAAACCAACTGAATCAACTTCTGGGGTTTCAGGGACTTGGTTAAGAAACTGAGAAAGATTGCCACCTGATCCAGATCTGAGACCTTCCAAAACCTCAACAGTAGACAGAAGGAGGGGGTTCACCTCTGTGAAGTCAATATCAGACCTCTGATAGGACTTGCACAGAATCGCCAAATGCCTAAGAACATCAGCCAGGTAGTGTGCCGTGTACAAGAACTTATAAGTGGTGATAGGTTTATGCATAGCAAGAGCCTTAGCAGAGTTGTCCTCAAGAAATACACTGACTAGGGAAGAGTAATTGTCAACAACTGCCTGCACACTACCTTCAAAAGTTGGCCACCTAGTATGAAAGACCTGCTGCAGACGGGTTTTAGAATCCTTAAGGACTGCTTGGATACCCTCAAGCCTGGACATGTTCTTGGGAGAATAGGCAAAGTACTTATACATACTGTTAATGACATCCTGAAATTTTACCAAATACCTCACCTTGTCTGCAGCATTTCCTGTACCAAGAGCTAGCCTGTGGGCAATACAGTGAGTAGCCAACAAACCACTAGTCACCTCCCTAAGCCTAGTCACAACACCACTCTTACAACCTACCATAACTGAAGCACCATCTGTTGAAACACCAACCAACTTGTCAAGAGGCAAACCATAAGACTCGAGCATACAAGTACAGTGAAAATGGATTCTGCATTTGCAGTTGACAACTGTCTAATACCAAGAAACCGAGTAATAGGCTGAACCCTACCACCTACACTAGCCAAGTACCTAATATAAACCATTAGATTCTGATGAACAGAGACATCTGTACTCTCATCTAGCATAATGCTGAACACTCCAGAGTTCTGAACCTGACCTAACAACTGATCTACCACTACCTCTGCCATAGACTGCTGAAATTCCTTAGTGCTGCTGTGGTGCGAGTATGATGTGTGGTTGTCCACTTTGAGGTCTTTCAGTTGAGTTGCACCCTGAAATAGAGGAATGTTCCAAAAGTCTGTTGCAAGGATAAATAAAGAGCAATATTATACTGTCCACATATTCATATTGACATTATTAACAAAACACAAGTAATGCCACAATAAAGGCAAGTCAATTATGGACATCCCATTGAAGTCTAATTACCGGGTAATTTGCTATGGCATAGTGAAAATGTCACAATTCAAAATTGCATTATTGTACTCTAATATAAATACCTGTGTGATACAAAGTTGGTGGAGTTCAGGCACAATAGTGTTAGCAATGTCATGTTGTGCTGCAAACATTACATTGGTCATGGCAGATACGATGGCATTCTTGCTCTTGGACAATGCTGCAACCTTTGCCTTGTCCATATCCCTTGTCTGTTTGCTTACTGTCGCTGCAAAGGTGTGGCTGTTATCACCTGAAAAATCAAAACATTGAAATAAAGACACTACAGTGGCAGATCCAGAGAGGGTATTTCCTGGAGATCGGACACACACCCCCCCCCCCCCCCCCCCCCCCTTGTCAGAAAACTTAGTTAAAATAAGGTTAAAGTGGCATTTAAAGGTGGAACACCCCCCTTTCAAAACCAAAATTAGTAGTGGACCCCCCTTTAAAAAATCCCTGGGTCCGTCCCTGAGTTGAATATTTTTATACCAATTGCATGTATATACATTTCGCCACCCCCCCTCCCGATTCACTAGTAATTTTCCAAATCATAATATTGTCACCATGTATATATACAGAACGTAATTCTCTCAAATTACATGTTGAACAATAGTAACCTAACAAAAATATTATATATATGGCCAAATATTGAATAAAAGAAACGTTTTCTTATTAACTCTATGATAAATGTCGTACAAATTTCCGAAGTTGTATGGTCCTAGTGCATGCAAATCTTTTCAAGCTTGTAATTATAGGAGGTTAGATACTTTAAAGCAAATTTGTACGACCAGTTTAGAAAAAATATATTATTAAAATATACAATCTATACATATAGATATTTATATAAAAAGAAGTTTCCTACCTTTTCTCGATTCGTGCTTAGTGACACTTTCTTTCTTCATAATATCGCATCCAGTTGTGAAAACGTTCACTACTTGGGCACTAATGGACAAGTCACAAAACTTTAGTTTAAGCTTCACGTCATAACGTAACCACGGACGGCCAAATTTCCAAGCGTCCATGAATTTCCGAGAACTTGGTGTCTTAGGTGTTGCACATTCACTGATTTTTGAATGAACGGGTGTCTTAGAAGGTGTTGCACATTCTCTGATTTTTGAATGCACTAGTGTAGTTGGTTCCGGATCACTGGAATTTGATCGAAAGCCGAATGCCGTTAACTTCTGCACTTTTGATTTTGTCGGAGTTGAAAATTCTAACTTGCGCTTACCCATGTTTAGCAAAATGTATGTGACCGTTACGATGTATGTACATGGTATCAAGTGATCTTTTTATTTTGTTTGGGATAAGTATCGGAATATCAAATACATATTCTGTCTCTTTCAACTTTCTCAAACTCAGTTTCGCTTGGCTATCGGCTTCAAATGACGAACAAAAAGACCTTTATTTTCATTCGCTTTATTAAAATCCTTCACAGATCTGAGCAAGTAAATTACTTAATCGCCAACGACTGTGTTATCACAACTATTAAATTGATAATTACGAGTCACCATCTCGTGGTCTTTAATCCAATTATCGATTGTTTGTAACTTACCTGATCTGTCAATCAGCACCTGTTAGCAGACTGCGCTAGTTTACAGATACTTTACCTGCGTTTAAATCTAGCAGCACGTGCTTCCGATATGCGGTCAATTTTGATATATGCCAATTTCAATATACAAAACCTTGTCGCCAAAAATATCGCCAGCGGCCGATTTTTGTCGCCAAATCAAATAAAAAATCGCAATTGGCGACATTGGCGAAGCCCAGCGCGATCCCTGAGTCTGTAGATACATGCTTCCTAGGTGACCTCCTTGGTGTACTTGGGCTGTCTACATGATTTGATGGCATCTGTTGTGGTGCGGTATTCATCTTTTGTGGTGTCACATGTTGGGATGGAATTGCATGAGTTGGAAGCATGTGTTGCATTGGACTTTGTTCCAGTGAGATTTGTGGTGGCATCTGTTCCAGTGTGATTTGCGGTTGAATCTGTTCCAGTGTAATCTGAGGTGGCATCTGTCGAGGTGGCAATGTAATGTGTTGAATGTGGAGGGGAAATCTGCAGTGTTGGCATCTGCTGATGAAGCAATGGTTCTGCAATCTGTGGAGTCCAGGGAGCTGGTTGCGTATAATTGGAGTCTTGTGTCCATGTGGCAGGTGACATTGTTGTATATGTGGGTATGCATGTATCAATCATTGTATTGTCAATCTAAGGGAAAAATTATGAATTAATTCCAAAACCACAAGAAGATAGATTTTTAATTAAAATGGCTTTGTAAATTGATTAAAAATACAGTGCTTTACCTGGGATGTGGTCTCATGGAACTGGGTGATCACACTTTTCATGTAGTGTTGTATTTGTGATTTCAGTAGTAATCTAAATACCTCAATTACAGTCTATGCGAAAGTTTTTTGGACCACACAGGACATTCGGTCCTGTGTAATCAATGAACACACCAGACCGAACCAAATTTTGTCAGACCGAAAAACCTAATGTAAAAAAGTGAAACACGTGAAAATGCAAAACCAAGGAAATCTTATTTATTATACTAGTAATACTATACCAGGGATCCCTCCTGCATAATACTTTCCATGCGGTTTAATCACATTCATTTACGTATTTGAATTTGTGTGATATTTTTTACTTATAACAAACATTTAAATGACTCCGCGTCAAAATAATAAAGCTTAAAACCGGATACGGAGACATCGGACATTCCGGTGCGGTGTAAAAAATGACACATCGGACCTGAGGCACTGCACATCGGTCAGGTCCGACGGTCCGATGTCTTTCGCATAGACTGCAATTACATCATTTGGTGGTTGGATGGCATCAGAAGATGAAACTATTTGACAAGGAAATATATTAAAAACATAGAATGGCACAAAAAGATGGAACTATTCAACAAGGAAATATATTAAAAACTATTTCGTTCTATGTCAATGTGGGTGTGTACAACATTTCTCTGTGTAATTAATTACCTGTTGCTGACGTCACAGATGACCTTTCCAGCTCTGGCTTGAGCTGTACATTGGTGTGTTCTTTTACATTTATATGAACAAATTTTGCTCCTAGAATATCGTCTTCCATTAACTCTACATTACTCGCCATTTTCTTATCAGAAAATGTTTGTCCGCATTTTGTGATGCTGAGAGGATGAAATTTACGTGTCGTGTGCAAAAAGTGACGTAAATACCCATCGGTGCTATTCTTGCACCCCCTCTTCTTGTGCATGGTACATTGCATGGTACATGGCCAGTGATGATTTTTCGACTGTTCAGGATTAAAATCAGATTGTCTCTTTTTGATGTGAATGTATCTATGTCTATCAACTGGTGTGCTAAATTCATTCTAAATTCAAGCTGGTTTCTTTGCCTGATTTTGTTTGTCTTTGTTTTGACAACATGATTAGGGGACTCTCACATCAAGATGTATCCATTCACAATGCACACATCAAAAGGGAAGAAGAATAAATATTTCCACCATTTTAGACTTTTTCTTGCAATGTTGTATGTTGATCTCAGCTGATCGGCATGATCAACACCATGTGTGCATTGTAGAGTTTCACTTCTGTCGGACATGAGACTTTCTTCATGGTGCCATCCTTCTGCTTTCTGGTAACCTGCTGGCCCTCTTGCTTTGTGTTAGTTGAGGTTTCTTTTATCCCTCCACACTGTCGCAACTAAATTTCCTTTCTGTTTCTGTACATGATCACCTTGATTTCTCAATTTTATTTTATCCAAGTCCTTCGGCATCCCCTTTCGATTCAATTTTACAGTGCCACAGGCTACCGTTCCTTCTCCCCATAGCTTCAAAAAGAGATCCGTTGATGTGAAGAAGCTATCACAGTACACATGGTGGCCAAGGTCCAGGATAGGTTCCATCAGATCCATCACTACTCTCCCTCCGAGATTGACCTCCGGAATTTTGTTTTGTTTTCCCGTGTAAACTTGGAAATCATTGAGATATCCATTTGATGGATCGGCTCGAACCCACACTTTTATGCCATGCTTTGTGGGTTTAAATGGCACATATTGCTTTAATCCAAGCCTCCCTGAAAAGCCTATCATGGCTTCATCTATGGATACTTCCATGTGTGGATTGTATTCCCGCTTGAAATTAACACGCAAGGCCTCAAGGATTGGTCTTACATGGGCAAGTTTGTCATGTCCTGGTTGATTCTTAGGAGGGTTTGTTGTAGTGTCAGCGACATGAAAGTAGCGTTGTATACTTTCAAACCTGGTCCGAGTAAACCTCTCTTCAATGCAAGATAAATGAAAAAGTTTGTCCCAAGACCAATACAAGTCCTGAGATGGGGCAGAAACATGCCCATCACAATCAAGCACCCCAAGAATGCTCGCATCTCCTCCGGAGTTGTTTTGTACCAACTTGGATTTGCTTTCGATTGTAATGCAAGTTCTGCATATTTGTTAGTTTCGTTTGACAGAATCGTATACATATCAGTAGGGAAAACCAAATTTAGGAAATCTATTTCCTTTTTGTACTCCTGTAATTCACTGGTGGGACCAGGTTGTGGGCCTGTGAATGCGGGAACATTTATTTGTCGCAAATTGTCATTCCAGCGATTGTAATCCGCCAGTACAACGTCATCATCACTGCTTTCACTTCAGGGATTTTCCACCCTGTTGTAGGGGTCCGAAATTCGGCCCCATTCCCAATGCAAAATAGTAGTATTTTTTCCCAATTTGTCTACAAAATTTCCAAATTAAAGTCAAATAAAAAATAATCTTGTTTTGCAATATTGTCATGGGGAAAGTGGAATGATTCAAAGAAAGAGTTATCAAATGAAAAAATATATTTATTGGTTTGACACAAATTGTGGACCAGAGGCCCGAGACCACCAAAAGTTCGGAAGGTCTACCTGAAATTTTCGTCCGTCGGTACAGTACACTTGTTCAAAGTGCAGTATATTAACTAGATTGTTCACAACATAACTTTAAAGAGAGGCCACATGCGATCTATAACATTGATGAAAAAGGCTTGTCTACAGACCACAAACCCCCTAAAATAGTGTCTAGATCATCATACAAAACACAAGCTGTTACATCTGGGATGTCTCAGACCATTACCATCATTGGTGCTGGGAATGCTCTTGGGCAACAAGTCCCACCATACTTTTGTTTTTCCAGGGAAACGATTTATAGATGGTGTTCTTGATGGTGCAAGTCCAGGAGCAACAGGTACCATGAGTGATTCTGGATGGTCCAACACGTATATCTTCACATCCTATATCAAGGATCATTTATTCAAATACTTACCTCATCATGATGAAAAGTCTCCAGTGCTTGTTCTTTATGATGGACACAGGAGTCACATATCTATAGGACTTGTTGATTGGGCAAAGGAAAACAACATCATCCTATTTGTTTTACCACCCCATTGCAGTCATCTTCAGCCTGTAGATGTGAGCTGCTATGGGCCTTTCGAGACTGCCTGGAACTCTGCGTGCCACAGACATTTGAGGGAATCTGGTGGAAATGTCATAACGAGGTTTGATGTCTGTAAAATTGCCTGCAAAGTTTATGCTGCCACACTGACACCATCCAATATTCAGGTAGCCTTTAGAAAATGTGGGATTTATCCCTATGACCCAACTGTAGTCTCAGTTTCCCGTGTTGCCCCATCACTTACTTTCGCAGCCATTTCTTCCTCCACCATATCACCAAATTCAAGCTCGATTACCAGTAGTGAAGACAGGGAAAATGAACAACCCAAACAATCAAAGGAAAAAGAATTTTTGGAATGCAAAGGAGGCTAGATTCTTCAAAACGTAAAAACAGCTAAAGTACGTAAAACATTGAGTAAAGTGGTAAAACATTGAGTAAAGTACGTAAAACATTGAGTAAAGTGGTTGCTGGGAAGCCAATCACAGATGATGGTGTTCTTCAACAGATTAAGACTCGTATAGAGTCTCAGTCATCAGGTTCCAAAAAGAGAAAAAGCGTGACATCCCTGAATAGTTCTCAATCTACTTCAGCGACAATTCCAGGACCCTCTCATCCCATCACTAAAAAGAAAAAATTACAGCCTAAATCAACAGCACCAATGTAGCTTGATTCTCCCTCAGATTCAGATTCTGATGTCGCTGATGATGTAAAGTGTTGCGTTTGCAATAGGTTCTATCCCAAAGATATGAATGCTTTGAATTACATTAAAATTGTTTCTTGGGGTAAATGTGACAAATGTGTTTCCTTGGTACATTTGCAGATTTGTACAAAGCTGTTAGAAGGGGTGCAAAATTCTTTTGGCCTGGATGTGACCAGAAAAGAATTAAAAGAACACCTCTAAATGAATTATGTTTTTACCTGTAGATAAGTTTGAAATTTGTTTTGAACTAAAAATGAACTGACAATTAGTTATTATGTGACAAAAATTTCATTTTTAAAATTTTGAACGACCAAAAAAGTGTACTTTACTACCATATCCATCTTAGAGTCAAACATGACACCAAGATTTCAAACGCAAGTTGAAGGATTAAAGTGTCCGTGAAGCCGTTTTCAAAGTGCTTCTTTAAATATTGTTTATATAATAAAGAACAGAAAAAAACAAGTCTGATCACTCAGTGCTTTTTAATATGCGAGTTATTGCACGAAATATCAAAATATTGCTAATCCACACCTTTACGATAACGAAAACGGGCTCTACCGGAAGTGACGCCAACTAACATCATTGGCGCCATTCTCAATGCAAAATTGGTAGAGCTCGGTAGTGATTATAACATCGAAATGGCTAGTAAGAATAAAGGACGGATGTGCGTTGTGGCAGGTTGTAGCAAAAGACAAGCAGATGGAGTTTCGGTACATATTTTCCCAAAAGATCAGCGTCAGCGAGCAGCCTGGGTTCGTTTTGTAAAGCTAACAAGGGCAGACTGGCCTGGGCCATCGCAGTACACAGTGATTTGTAGCGAACATTTTAACGAGGATTGCTATGAGGCCCGTTTTGCGCTGATGAAAGACTTCGGCATTCCTGCGAATAAGTGTCTTCGTAAGGGATCTGTGCCATCGATATATCCTAAGCGGAAGAGGGATGAACTCAACGACGCCTTTCTTCAGTCTCCTCAGCTCACGACCCCCCCCCGCCCGAACGAAGAGCATATGCAAAGCGCGCAAAAAACATGGTAATTTTCTTTTCTGTTCTTCGTTGTTGTTGTTTTTTTAATCAAACACACTCAGAAGTATTATTCCCACAGCGATGCAGGTTTCAACTTAATAACTTTATAAACAATGTACATGTCTAGCTGAAAGTAGCCAATGTCTAATGCAATCATTTCCATTTACCATATGAAACAATATAAATCAATGTACAGTAACATGTTAAATACAAAGATGTCCTTTATTTTGACTTCATGAATTGCTGGACTTCACGCATCAGTGAGGCGAGACAGTGACACAGAAGTGCAGTGGGTACAATGCACCTGTCTCATAAGCAAATAGCATACCTATCTGATTATTTGTTGAATCTCATCTTCGTAATTAATTACTAATTTATTATACTTGCAAAAATTTGAGTGTAGGTAAATCCCCACCCAGAATTTCCTAGACTTAGTACTGCATTTCCTCAAGCCTCAAGGATGTGGTTACACTTGTAACAATTGTTGCATTGGTTCATTATAGATACTGACAGAGTTGCTGTGTGACAACAATACAGAAATACCAGTAGAGGAAGACCTACAAGAGCATGTTGAGAGTCAGCAAGCACCCATTTAGGTATTCCTGTTTACATAAATCAATTTAAACCAGGGTTTAAACTTAACACCTGTTCACTCACCAAATGCAAGTGAAATTTGGGTTGAGCGAGTACAATTGAAATCTTGGTAACCCACATGGCCAGTACATTTTCTTTTCAAAAAAGTATTTTATATCGGGTTCGGTATTGTGATAATCCATATTCATAAATACATTTTCCAAAATGATGCTTTAGAAATTTAACCAGTCCCATCGGACTGACTAAAACAGATGAATGTCAGTCCGCCAGACGTTTAACCAATCACAGACTGACGAGCATATATGTTAATTCCGAGCCCTGTCCATGGTTCGAGGAAAGTGAGGTTGGGATGCTTTGCTTGATGTTGATATGGAATGAACACTGATAAACATATATATATATATATTAATATTGATAGTGAGACTATTTTACATTATTTGAGTTGGTGGGCTACAAAATTCTTCGGTGGGTTCCGAAATAGCAAAATCCCGGAGCCCGCGTGACTAATGGTATAATTCTTAAAGTTTAAACTCTGTAGGAGAATTTCACAAATAACAATTTCCACATATTTCTATAACGATTGATTGGAAATGGTTATAGATCATGTTTGAAAATTGTCAAAACAGAAATCTGTTTTCAAATGTAGGTTAATAAATCAAACATTTCTGAAACAGTAAAACTAGTTAAAATTGTTTAAAAAGTGTTAGCATTTGCATATTCTACAGAATACTCAATATTTATATCTATTTTAGGAAGAGAGTAGCATATCAATGGCCTGTCAGACAGAAGAACCTAGGAAACGCAGTGTTAAGATCCAAGTGGCTGCAAAGAATAAAGAGAAAGGTCAAATTTAATGTTTACAGACAATAATATTATATCAGTGAATTGATTCTATGTACAGTTAATGTTTATTCATGTTTTTGTTACAATTAAAAAAACCCAGAAACACGATAAAAAGTTTTAGATAAAATAGAAATTTTAATACAAATCAATTCTCTCCTGTTTGTATTTTGTTACTCAAAAAAAAGTCACTTTTTACAATTGGGCAGATTGTTAATGGCCATTTTACTCTCCAGGGCTGCAAGTTAATCTCCAACCACGTGTTCGCAGCATTGGTGTACAATTTAATGGCAGGGATGACTTGCCCACTCCACAAGTACCACCAGCAGCAGTTCCTGTCCTGGATTTGTCAAGTGGGGGAGAGTCAATAGAGGAAGTAGGGAGTGAGGCTGCCTCACTGTATGAACCATCTAGTGGCTGTGCCAGTTCAGATGATTCTCATATCCATAATAATAAGTAAGCTCTATTTTGCATTCTGTGAGAATTCAAGTGTTTAGTTGAGGGGGGGGGGGGGGGGGGAATTAGCATTCTAAGTAAATTCAGATTGAAGTTGTAGAAATTTTTAAAAAAAATTGATTATGTAATTCTGAACTATTTTCTATTAAAACAAAACAACATTATATATCTATTGTTGAAAAAAGTGTCTGAAAAATCCTATCCGTTGAAGTACTAAGGAAAACCTAAGCTATATAATCAGTTTAATTTGAAATGTTTTAGCAATGAAAAGCCCTACAACCCACTGGATGAAGAAAAGTTTATAGTGTCCAGATCAAAGTTGTTGGAGCAAGAGGTGCCATAGACACGCCACAGCCACTGTTCATCAGGTGATAGGGACGATGGCCAAGATTAGTGCAGAGTGTGAATTCTGTGGATTTACTTGGCAATGGAGTAGCCAGCCCTCCCTTGGAAACATTCCTGTAGGAAACCTCGGATTATCTGCCAGCATTCTGTTCTCTGGAGCCCTTGCTGCTAAAGTTCTGCGGGTTCTGCAGTTTATGGGAGTTGCAACCATAACAAGTAGAACATTTTATTCCCACCAGGCATCTGTGCTGTTTCCTGTCATTGCTCGTGTGTGGAACAGACACCAGGAGACGTATGCCAGGCAAGCGGTGGAACGAGGGGAGCCACTGATTGTTGGAGATGGGCGAGCTGACTCCCCTGGTCACTGTGCCAAGTTTGGCTCCTACAGCACTATTGACCTTGAAAAAGGAATTGTGATTGACATCCAGCTAGTTCAGGTATTTGCATAAATGAATGAAAGGAAAGATTTGACATTAACTAGTCTTTATGTATGATATTTAAACATCTATTTTAAGAAGTTTATTTTGAAAGTTGTATTTGTGATTTCAAGTTCTTGATGTTGTGTGTGAGATGTGGTTTACTTTTTCTCCTTATTTATATTGTTATACAATTTTGTAGAGTAATGAAGTAAAAAATAGTAATGGTATGGAGAAAAGAGGTCTCGAGCGTGCTGTTGACTGGGTAAAAAATAACGATCTGGAGATAGGGACGATCGTGACTGACCGCCATCTACAAATCCAGAAGTGGATCAGGGAAAATTTACCCGAGACCACTCATTACTATGATGTGTGGCATGTTGCTAAAGGTAATATTTTTAATTGTTCACTCTGAATTATGCTCGCAACATTTGCAGACATTTACTAGACACATAGCTATGCATGCTTAATTATTTGAAGTTTGGAGAGAACTGTAGAAAATATGCATTGAGAATTATCTGAGTTTGTCCTGTTTATTCAATGTAGGTTTAAAGAAAAAAGTCCTGGCTGCCGCCAAACAGAGTGAATGTGGACAGCTATCGAAGTGGAGCAGGAGCCTGACAAATCACCTATATTGGGTAGCAGCCTCTACACCTAATGGGGATGGGGACTTGATGTGGGCAAAGTGGGAATCCGTTGAAAACCATGTTCACAACAAGCATGAGGGACACAATGAGCTATTCCCATCGTGTGCCCATGGCATGCTTTATGGCGACGAACGAAAGAAGAAGTGGATAAAACCAGGTAGAACCACTTGTTAAAATTTTAGATCACCAAAGTTTACTCGAATGACCTATTGCAATTGGTCTGCGGTCATCGTCCTTCGTCATGCGTTAACAATTGAACATTTTTTACTTTTTGATGTCTACCATGCCAATTCTTTTCAACTTTGGTATGTAGCATTTTTTGAACAAGGTGGACATAAATTGTAAATTTAAGGATTCCTGCACTCCTGGAGTCTAAGGGGCAGGACAAAAACTGCCCAAATTTGACAAATTTTCTTTATATCCACATGTGTGTGAGAAAAACTAAATACATAGTAATGTAGAACAGGAAAGCCTCTACCAA
Source organism: Ostrea edulis (assembly GCF_947568905.1). Lineage (NCBI taxonomy): Eukaryota > Metazoa > Mollusca > Bivalvia > Ostreida > Ostreidae > Ostrea > Ostrea edulis. The sequence continues at coordinate 109,393,338 of NC_079164.1, forward strand.
AATTTTAACTTTCATGATCCCCAGGGTAGGGGTTCTGACTCCAGGACAAGACCAAATTTGGTATAGAGTTTTAAACATTCAAAATACATCCTCTTTCATGCTATTGATACTAAATTGCAAATAACAGATATTTAGAATGATTGGGTAGCCCATTAAGTTGTAAATTTGATGATCCCTAGGTCAGGGGTTCAGGTCCTAAGGTGGGGCCATATAGTGAAAATGTATTAAATATTGGGAAATCTCCTCTACTCCCATATACATTCGCGAAAAACTAATTGCATGATTTTAACGTCTATGAAAATCTCTAACTTGTGAAGTTTATGACTCCTGGCCCTTTGGTGGGGGTCAATATGGACACGCAGTGAAAATGTATTAAATCTTAGAAATTTTTCTTCTTCTACTTCCATACAGAACTGAGAAACACTAAAGGCATGATTATGATGTCCATAAAGCTTTCTACCTGTATTGTGAAATTCATGGGTTCAGGCACCCCGTATGGGCTATGATCCTTAGGTGCCCCATTAAGGCCTGTGGGCCTCTTGTTCTTTGCATAGGTCTGTTGATAATTAAACATTTTCTTTTGTTAGCATATTATGGTTTTTATAAAAGTGTTGAGCCTTATTAAAAACTGCGAATGTTTATTGATTTCATTTTTACTAATTTTTTCTTATATCATTTTCAAAAAGGATCAAATGCAAGTGAGAAGATTAGTGACATCATCTTGTCCAATCAGATGAAAAGGGACATTCCCAAGCTATCCCCATTGTACCAGACATCACAGATAGAGGCATTCCATAGTACTGTCAACCACTTTGCCCCCAAAATGGTGGCCTTCTCTTACTATGGCATGTACTGCAGGTATGTTTATGCTTCAGAATTTTCATGAATGTTCAATAACCCATGCTGCTTGTATATTTTATGCAAGGCCAAATAAAATCAATTGATAGATCAACAACCCCTCCCGCCCCTCAAAAAAAGGGAGTCACCTCGATATTTTTTTTATTTTTGCAAAATTTACAATTTCAAACAAACTTGCTTCCCAGTGACATGAGTGAATGATTAAAGTCACAGAATGTTGGTTTTGTATCTTCTACCAAGGATTCTTTGAATTTTAACTTGATTAACACTGTGATGTCTTTTGTCATTAATTTTTTTCTATCTCGGGAAATATATATTAAAAAATAAAATCCTTCCATCTGCCCCATATTTTTTGTGCTCCTGTATGATAATCTACTAATTAAGTTGAATTGACCAAAGCATGTTTAAGATAAGTAATTTTATAGCAATATTGTTTTAAGGTTGATCGTTGCTGCTCTTCATTTCAATGAAAATACGTCAAGAGTGCAGGCTGCTACAAAGGAAGGGAACATGCAGTTCAAGATCAGCTTTCCCAAGTTTAAGCATGGAGAGTACAGTGTGCGAAAGAGAACTGTAGATTCAACATATGGTACTACAACAATACTCCTTTCCTCTCCTCTTTTTCTCTCTCCCTCTCTTGACTAATGGGAATGCCTAAATAAAGTCTATATATATATATACCAATAAAATAGAAACAGTATAAAGAATTTAAAAAATTTAATTTGAATTTATGGAAAACAATGAGCACCTAGAAGAGTAGAAATTAAGATTCTCATATGACACAGTTATTGCATATTGACTTCATTTCAGGGTATGTAACTTCATTGATGACTGAGACATTCGCATCCATGGAAGCTTCAGTTGATGCTACATCACCCCATCAACCACCTGTCTCCTGCTTGCCAGAAATACAGCCACCACCACTTTGCAGTGACTTTGTGCATCCTGAAAAAAGTGAGGCAGTGCAGCATTTCAGATCTCGTTTTAGGAGGAAAGAGACACCAGTATAGAAGAGAAGTGTGATGAACATGTGTGATGAACAAAACTTTATCACGTCCATCATGTATATAGTTGTGTAGTATATTGCATATGTAAATAACTTAGTATTAGATTGCTTTATTTTTAGTGTCATAGTATGTAGCTATAGTGTAAATAATTCCCCTTGTATAGTCATTAAAGACATGGAAACATGTAAGCAGGGCCCACGTCCCATTCCTGGGTGCAGGATTTATTTTGTAGCTGATGCTTTCATTGATTTAAATTATTCTAATTAAAAAAATAGATATCTTTACAGATATTTTTTATTTTTAGTGTTCTTTTTCTTGCTTATGTTTTTAACTTTTGTATAATATTATAAATATTTTTTTCATCATGAGAAATATTGCTTTTTTTAAACTTTTTAAAAAATGTTTTACTTTGAGTCAAATTATGCTTACTCATTCTGGGTCTTGATATCCGTGATACTCCTCTGAGCTGAATGTCTCACGGATCTTTGTTACTGCACAGGAGGGGAGGGGAACTCGAACACTCTTTCCTAAGTAGCCCCAACACCAACGAGCTAGTTGACGATATGCGGTATATCTGTTTCTCCTATGATAAAAATGTATAAATTGTTACACAACTGAATACACCACTTTTGTTGAATTCCTAATAATTATTGATAATAAAACGTCATTCTTACTCATTCATGCTGTTCTGTATATCTCCATACTGAGAACGATACTGGTAGTATGCAGTCTCCAGGACAAAGACGTCTAGACAAACAGTCTGGAATCCAGGATGTCTTGTAATGCAGGTTAAATCATCACTATAAGACTCAATTTTCTCGACAATCTGTGGAATTTCAGAGCAGCATTTGCTTTCTAAT
>NC_079164.1:109411062-109418562 GCF_947568905.1 Ostrea edulis
TTGGTGATTCAGCAGTATCGTTAACTGCATCTTTCTTTTCTGCTTGAAGTTTCTTGAATCCGGTGTTTTCTCTTATCTTGAATCTTGATCATCCTGTACTTGCGTTGAAATCTGAAACATTCATCCATTTGGCAAAGTTGATTGCTTTTTTCGTAGAATTGGACCACTAATAGGGATGTCGCATTCATCAAAACATGATCTGTCAAGCGTCTCTATAATCCCCTAACAGTCCAGGAAATTTACAGTGACCGCTTGGTGCAGTCCAGGGTGAATGACTGATTACCCTTAGAAAAAGAGTGGCATTGGATTTCAATTGTTTTTGTAGTTTTATTCTGACCATTGAAAGAACAGTGTTATACCAGTATCACAAATTCAGATAAAACTAGCAATTGATACAATTCCAACCTAGAAAAAGCATTGATTTTCCTGTTTTCATTAAAAATGCAGTGAAACTCCATTGAGACTCATTTGAAACCCCTTGAAATACGTGAATTAAGTAAATGAGCTTGAGCCAGTGATTTTAAAGTTTTCTTTGAAAATGCAGTGAAACTCCATTGAGACTCGATTGAAACTCCATTGAAATAAACGAAATATGTAAATGAGCTTGACAAGCCAGTTACATGACATCAAAGTTAACTGTAAAATCAATGGAAAAATAATAGCTCATAAATATACAAGAATCCATTGAAAAATCTTTTTTTTTTTTTTTTTTAGGTCACCTGAGTTGACCTATTGCAATCGGTTGTCGTCCGTCAACAATTGAACATTTTTTTTAAAATAACTTCTTGATAACTACCATTCCAATTCTTTTCATGTTTGGTATGAAGCATCTTTGGGACAAGGAGGACATAAAATTGTAAATTTCAGGTCTCCAGCACCCCTGGGGCCCTAGGGGCAGGACAAAAACTGCCCAAAATTGACCAATTTTCAAAAATCTTCTCAAGAACCGCACATGTGTATAAAAAAGAAAAAAAAAAAACTAAATGCATAGTGATGGAGAGCAGGAAGGCCTCTACCAAAATTGTAAATTTCATGATCCCCAGGGTAGGAGTTCTGACCCCAGGGTGGGGCCAAACTTGTTATACAGTGTTTGTGTGTAAAAGACTTAAATAACATCTTCTTTAGTGCTATTGATACTAAATTGAAACTAAATGGATAAAGCAGGTAGTCCTTTACCAAAATTGTAAATTTTATGATCCCCAGAGTAAGGGTTCTGTTCCCAGGATAGGTCCAAACTTAGTACCGGTATATAGTATTTATGTGTAAGTTTGCTGATACTGTATAAAATCTAAATGCATACTTAGGAATAGCAGAAAAGGATGTACAAAAAATGGTGAATTTCAATCAAAACCCAGGGTTATGACTTTAGGATGGGTCCAAATTAGTCATATCTTTTGATGTTTTAATGTTAATACACCTATTATTTAAAGCCTTTCATCTGTGAAGTTTTGAAGGCAGTGAAGTTTTAAGAACACATCTTGTTTTATACTGTTGCTGAACATTTAGTACTTAGCTTAGATATCCAGAACAGGAATTTTTTTCTAGATTTCATATCCCATTGAAGTAGTGATACTTTTTCACTAGTGTTCAGGTGACTGATAAGGCCTGTGGGCCTCTTGTTTTAATTATGTGCTATTAACAGGAAAACTGCTTAATGAAATTTTGTTGCCAATGTAATGAAATACAAATATAATCATTAATGATAAATAAAACTAGAATCAACTTTTTCTTTTCACAACCCACAGCAAGTCAAAATTATTTTGTACTTGGCATTTGAAATATCGATAAAACAAATTTCCACTTGTGTGTAAACTCATGTTATATGCAAATTCATGAATTGTACAAATTAAAACAGACATAGAAAGTTGAAAAGCAAATGGTACATGATCAGTTAAATGCACATGCTTTTGCTGCTTATTCTACAACATTGTTTAAGAAAATATAAAACTGGACTTGAACATTCAACGGTGTTGATCACTGCCATCAACAAAATGATGAAAGCATACATCGAAATGTATTATGTCATAATTACAATTTTCTTTCATATTTTTAGGTCACCTGAGTAAACTCAGGTGACCTACTGCAATTGGTTGGCGACGTGCGTAGTACGTTAACAATTAAACATTTTTAACTTCTTTTTGATAACTACCAGTCCAATTCTTTCCATATTTGGCATGAAGCATCTTTGGGACAAGGGGGGCATAAATGGTAAATTTCAGGTCTCCAGGCCATTGGACAAAAAGCTGCTGTATGGTTAGAACTCCCACAGCTGAAACATGTGTTTGGTTTTAAGTTTGTAAAAATATTACAAAACAAGGTGTTGTCCCTAACAGACCAGTCCACAGGAATATTAGAGTACTTCAAATGAGCGGCGGCTCTAGCAGAGAAGGTTTTATGATATTCGTAAAAACCTTTTCCCCCATACTGGTAGGCCATATCCACTTTGTCTCTCTCATAGAGATCTAACTCTTCATGGCGTTGTGGGTATGCCTTGCACATAATGTTCTTATATATCCCAAATGCATATATGAATTCGGCAATGGATAAGTTCTTGAACAAACGTGTGTCTTTCTCTAACTTACCCTCCTTATCTTTGATTGTTATGGCAATATTGCTGGGTAACAGGAGCTGTGCCAAGTTAACTCTTTCCCTACCACTGACGTATATACACGCTTATTTTATCTTCTCTGTGCTCGCAGTGACGGATAAACCCGTCTGATATTACCACTAGCTAAACCGCATTGTCGTATATATCCGCTGTAAACAAATACATGCGCAATCGTACTGACTGATATATCCGCTTTTTTACACATGTTACATTAAATGTGATTGGTTAGATTGGAGAGATTTCCCATCTCTGAACCAATGAAAATTAGTTTTAGGAAAGGTATATCTGTAATACAATACGTCAGTTTTCCATATTAGGTTATCTATTAACAAGTACAAAGGAGCTTTCCAAAGCGTTGTTTACACTATTCGAAGCAAGTCAAGATGGCGGAAAACATTCTCGATATATTTCTATCAGACGATGAAGATTTTGAATTTGAGGGATTTACAAATTCAGAAATAGATGGAACGGAGACAAGAAGTATTGGAAGTGATATTTCTTTCTCCGATATTGATGATTCCTCCTCGTCCAAAGAATCAGAAGAGGAAATAGACGAAGAAACTTGGACAAGAACGCTCTCCAGACCAAATGTTGCCGAGTTTAATGAGCAAGTTGGAGCAGCTTTTGTTTTAGAAGAACATAAGAAACAATTAGATTTCTTTCACAAATTTTTCCCTGTTTCTTTAATCGACAAAATTGTAGAGGAAACAAATCAGTATGCAGCGCGATGCATTGAAACAAGGCCGGATAAAGTGTGGGTCCCTACTACCTTTCTTGAAATGATGGCGTTTTTGGGAATTCATGTAGTATTTTCCGTCTTAGGAGTTCCTTCGTACACCCTTGCATGGAAGTCATTGTGGCCCTTTGAGCTTCCAAGTATACCTTCCATTATGACAAGGACACGTTTTGAGAGAATTTCCAAATACTTTCACATGAACGATACCAGACAAAATCCACCTAAGGGACGCCAAGGACATGACAAACTGTGTCATATTAAACCAGTAATTGACAAACTTTCTGAGACATGTTTGGAAAACTAGTCCTCATAAAGAACAGTCCATTGATGAAGGAATGATAGCCTTCAAAGGAAGACTGTCATTCAAACAGTACTTACCGGCCAAACCCACAAAATTTGGAATAAAAGTGTGGGAGCGTGCTTCACCACACAATGGATACGTACATGAATTTCAAGTGTACACCGGAAGAGTCGCAGAGAGAAGACCAGAGGAAGGGTTGGGGGCACATGTGGTGAAGGACCTAACTCGGAAATTGATTGGAAAATCGCATGTGATTTACATGGACAATTTTTTTTCGAGCCCAGAACTGTTTGAACGCTTGTTACGTGAAAAGATCTACTCTTGTGGCACTGTCCGAATAAATCGCCGTGGAATGCCAGAAGCCATCAAAAGTGCCAAATTAAAGAACAGAGGAGAATCCCTTACAATGCAGAAAGGCAACCTAGTAGCAACAGCATGGAAAGACAAGAAGATTGTGACTTACCTAAGCACAAACTGCGATCCTACACAGACCAGAGTAGTGCAAAGACGTCAAAAGGATGGGACCCTAAAGGATGTGTCAGCTCCAAGTGTCTCTGAGCTATACAACAAATATATGTTTGGTGTAGACTTGGCTGACCAAAAGAGGATGCAGTATTCCACTTGCAGAAAAGCCAAAAAATGGTACAAGTACTTGTTTTGGTTTTGTTTTGATGTTGCACTTGTCAATTCCTTGATTTGCATGCAAGAATCGCCAAATCATAAGTTGCTGACCAAAACAAACAAGGAAAAAAAGAGAACACAGTTGGACTTCCGAATGGCATTGGCGCAGCAGATGATCGGAACATTCAGAGGAAGTAGAAAGCGTAGGGCACCTGGAGTGACGGGAAATTGTGGGGATGCACATTGGCCCATTCAATTTGAAAAAGCTGGACGATGTAAGGGATGTGCAAAGCAGAACAAGAGACACGAAGTCTCTACTGGATGCAGACAATGTAATGTTAGACTGTGCATAAAGAATGACTGCTTTTTCAAGTACCACCAAGAACTGTTAAAATGAATTAATTACACTTATTGTGTATATTTCAAGGAATGCTATGTAAATATAGTAAATGAAAGCCATTTTTGAAATAATGAATTAACTTTTTGGGGTTTATAAAATTGATTTATAAAATTGAAACATCACTGAATAAAAAACTTTTTGAATTTTTAAAATATTCCAATAAATAAATGAGATATTGAGAGTTTTATGTGTGTACCATTCATTCCAGCAGGAAATCTCCTCAGCTGCAAAATATCTCTGGTAATTAACCCTCACACTGCTGCTGCAGTGAGAGATAAGAACTGTGTATAGTAGTGAACAGCCAGAGCAGCTGTGGTAGATAAGAAGTTAATGTCTTTACCATCTATGATGGCCGAGGAAAGTTTCAACAAACGACAAGGATTCGTTTTGGTAATATTAGACAACGTACCTAACGATGGCTGGTCATTCCTCATGGCCGTTGCTAATGTAAATTCTTCAGTGCTGCCAGTTATTAATAATACATATGTCCCTACACCGACCTCTTGACGTCATTGGGCTGCCAGCTGTTCTTCACTCCCAGCAGCTGCAGGAACACCAATGTCGGTGTTTCCTGTATACGGGATCCTTCCCCTGGGAAGAGGATTGCTTCTCGCTGACACATTCTCCCCCCCGGGAAGAGGATTGCTTCTCGCTGACACATTCTTCACTTCCTCTTGTAATTTAGCGACAGTTTGTGTCAGTGCTAGTAACGATTGCGTTAGTGATTCAATTCGTCCGCCATATTGGTGATTGTTCGGGGTTGCACTTGAACCCGACTGCAATTCTTTGAAGTTTTTCACAAGAATGCTTTTCTTGTTGTTTTTACTGAATGCGATGTTATTAGTCAATTCTTCTCTCAACTTTAACAGTGTCCGATTCTCCAGTAAATTCACATTGTAGGGCGCTGATTCTGATCTGCACGATCGCCGATTAGCCCTCGACATCGTTTCCTCTGAAATGCTTGATAGTCCCACAATTGGTAAAATGAATACACTGTTGCACTTCTGGCAGAACTGATGTACTGTAAGTGAAGCTGGCCCAAACGAAAAAAATCAGGGTAACAAAATACTACAACAAAACACGAATACTGTGCTGCGTTTTGAAGACGTTTTAATAGTACAGCAAATCACATGCAAATGAGGTAACAAAACATCAACAAAATACTAACAAAACGTTCTTTCAAAATATCATCAAAATACTGCAGTAGTGTTTTGAAAACCATATGCAAATGAGGTAACAAAATATCAATAAAATACTAACAAAACATTGTTTCACAATACTATCAAAATAGTGTTTTGAAAATGTTTTGTTACATGAGATCTTAAAAGCAAAATACTATCAAATCGTATGTAACAAAATATAATCAAAACTTGAGAAAGAAAACGTTTTCCAAACACTTTTAACAAAACATGATCAAAACACAAGAATGGAAATTCCATCAATAGGCTTTTGAATTTCATACATCAAAAATATATCATAGGAACAGAATGCTACATACATAAATAACAGATACATGTTTATGTAAAAATCAATATCTTTGGAATTCTGACTGCTATTTTCCCATGTGTATAGATATGTAAAAAGCAAAATAACGTAACAGATGAATTTCTGACAAAGATTTGAATTTAGGTAAAATTATATAATTAAAATCAGAGCTTAATTAATATTTCAAAACAATAGATCATGATGACTAGAAATAAACTGTAATAAGATTACTGTTAAGCACTATGGTAATTCCGAGCCACAGCAAATTATGTTTATATATTCTCCTTTGAATCCACAAATCATCAAACTCTGAATCTGAGAGAAAAGATCATAGGCTAAGAGTGTTGAGATTTTGAATAGCACAGTCATCATTATTAGAACAGTTGATCCAAAATCTCAAAGAATTACATTCGAAATTTTGTTATTTGGCACAAACACACGAGTATGACACTAGGGTTCTTTCGAGTTGCTTACTCGCACAGGCTTATTGTAACTGCAAGGCTCTGAGGTGTTGCTGACAGAGGTTAACACATCTTGACCGTTAAGTACAATTGAGTTATTGTATGGCACAAACACACGAGTATAGCAGGATTCTTTCAAGTTGCTGACTGGTCCCCCTGCGAAAACATCTTGAACTTTTATAGAATTGTCCCAGAATATTTCTAGTACTTTTGGATAAGAACACCCTGAAATATCCTTCAAGTGTTCCATTACTTATGTGGTGCATTACTAGAACGTTAAAGTATGTTAAATGAGACATTACTTGAACTGTACCAGAACAAAGGAGTTCATGAACAAGTCCTAGGCACAGCAGTTCTAGAACAGCCAGGATCAGGGATTCTTTTAGAACACCAGGGACAGGGATTGGTTTAGAACAAAAATACCAGAACAAAATTACCGAGAACAGGTCTGGAACAGTTCTGGTATGTTAAATGAGACATGGGATTGCCATTATATTTAACGTTCTGGTACTAAATGTCTAGAACTGTCCCTTTGAACTCAGATAAGGAACAAAATCAGAATTGTTCTGGAGCAGTTTTAGAATTAGACTTCCTGACCTGTATCTTCTAGTTTTCCTGAACTGTTCTAGAACATCACAGTTACCAGTTAATGATCTAGAACAATTCATTCACTCTTCCAGTATATAATACTAGAAATTCCTCTCCTAATACCTTCTGTGTCGTTCTTCCTTTTTTTCTCTTACAACAGGATTAGTCTTTGCTGTAAAAACTATAAAGAACTAAAATTGTCAAAGTTTTATTAACTGTATTGAAGTCAAATATAACACGTACTGATAACTTAGTGTCATACAAATCTGGACCGAGACACATCTTATCAAGGATACAAGC